>NC_043702.1:173903003-173910544 GCF_006229205.1 Suricata suricatta | reverse complement strand
GGCGCCCTTCGGTGCTGCTGCCCCCGTGCGCTGGCCGCGGTCCTCCCCGCAGGCTCGGCGGCCGCCGCGCGCTCGCGCACACGAGCGGCGCCCCTCGGCCCCAAGCCCCGGGGGAGTTGGAGGTGGCGGTCTAAGTGGACAAATTCAGGGTGGACGCCAAATGGCGACAAGATCCCGGCTCCCCCACTTAGTGTGCGCCGAAGCCGCGCGCAGAGGAGCACGTTCCCGGCCGGGGGTTACCTGGGGAGCTCGCCCGCCCCTCTACCTGTGACGCGCGCCTCCCTCCCCCGCCCGGCTCGGCAGCCGCCCAGCAATTTAAAGCGACAGCTCATAGTTCTTGGGTGACCTAATCCCCAGTGCCTGCGGCCCCAGAGCACTTACAGCCGAGGGGGGCAATTTAAAGGGGCGGGACCTTAATTTCCCCCAGCACAGGAAACGCCCGAAAGCATCTTATTAAAGAAGCAGTAGTAGCTCTTAAAAATTTTTGTTTTAAATAAAAAATCCCTAGTTGCCCCAGGGCGTGGTGAATCTTCACGTGCCCTACAACAGGAGTGTGGGTGCCATGCCTGCCTACCCCACCAACCGGTCACACTTCGTCTCCAGCATCCCTGCTACCTCCAGATCCTGCTGCTTTCTACCTGGAGCCTTAGGAAATGATGGAATCGGCTTCGATCTCATAGAACCTTGCAGAACAGAAGGGCGCTCAGTTCTTCACACACCCTGATTTCTATCGGACTAGGTCTGATTTACTGGACAAAGACTAGATTCTGGGTGTTCTTGGTGAAGAGACTATTATATACGTGAGAGGCGCAAGTCATGGTGATTAAAAGCATCAGCATTGGCAAGAGTGGAGCGCCTTGGTTCAGGCCGTCCCTCCCCCCTGCCTTCCCTCCTGCCATGTATGTTGCCCGTGAACAGGGAAGCGCTAGTTAACCTCCCTGAGCCTCACGGTCCTCAAGGATAAAATGGAGATGGTAATAATACCACCGGACTCCCACATTTGGTGTGAAGATTAAATTAATTTATGCAAGTAGATTGCTTAGAACAGTGCCTCATGCTACATTATAATCACGTGTGGGTTGGACTGCCAAGACCCCTTTAGGCCCAGTATCCCCCACAAGCCTGGAAGGAGGCAAGATCAGTGGAACTGCCTTGCCAATAGGTTGGAGGCTTATCTTGTATGTCCTAAAACAGGAAGCCAGCAGGCTCCTATTTCCTTGGCCTCAGTTTCCACCCCTTCCACCTGGCCTGTCCTTCAGGAAACCTGATTTAAAGGGTCCGGCTTTGTCCCCAGTGTACCTTCTCAGTTCCCCATCAGATCTAGGAGATGGGGCCCCAGCACCAGAAGATGTCAGTCTTCCCTGTGAAGCAGGACTAGCTTGCCCCAAAGACCTCAGGGGAGGCTAGAGGAGCCCAGCTGTCCTGTTCCAAAGGACCATGAGAAGAACAGAACCTTGTGCCAAGGCTGGGGCTGTGGCAGTAGCAAGATGGGAAAGTGCCTCCCCCCTCAAGTGGGGAACCTCCCCTCACTTGTGGCCTCTATTTTTAGTGCTTCCCTAGGCTCTTGCTGGAGAAACCGTTTAGTCATCAGGGTGTTTATTTTCCGGCTGTTTCCGACGTCGGGAAAGCAGAATGTTGAGACTGGAGAGATCCAGGGCTGCTGGAAAAGACTTCTTAGGAACAGGCCTGGGAACTCAGCCTTCAGACCTCTGGGTCCCAAGATCATAGTTAAAAACCAGAGTGGGCACGGGGCAGCCAAGCCCCCAGGAGACCAAGAGACACGGGTTCTCAGCCTGTCTCCAGTTTTGAGGTTCTCCAAGCCAGAGACCCCTATGGCCCCAGCCCCACCTGAAGGATTTTCTTCAAGAACATAAGCAGACCCCAGAACAAATCCTCCCTTACTGCCGATTCCCAGAACCCCCCTTGCCCAACCTCTGATAGATTTGCGCGGGGAGCCTCCCGCCAACCACCGCTGCAGCCAATCTCAAACTGGAGGCAGGCTTGCCAGGGCTGTGATTGGCTGGCTAGTCCTCCCTGCCTTGGAATGTTGGGTCCTTAACAAAGGAATGAGGAAGGAAGGTGAGTCACCGGGGAGGGTGTTAAAGGGCCAGGAGCTGTTGGGGGGGGGGGGGAGAGAGAAGAGGAGGGAAGAGTTCAGTGAGGGAGGAGTGCCCCAACCCTGTGATGCTGAATACTAATTCGCTAGAGAACAGAGTAGGAGAGAGCCACAGAGACAGGCATTACAAGCGGCATAGAATTTACATATATTTATATTTATTGAGAGAACTTCATGGAAAAGAGAAGTAACAAATATAAGGTCTTCATTTCCATGACAGACTAAGAAAGGATCTAGGGAGCAATGTTGCTGGGAGTTAGGTTCTAATAAAGACTTCCTGAAACTGACTCACTCCGTCTTTGTCTTCTAGCCCCTGCACCACCCATCCCGAATCCTTTAGGGGGGGAAATACCCCAGAAGGCTCAGGTGCCTGGGTTTTCCTTCTCCCCCTCGGGCTCCCAACCCATCTTTTGTAGAGAAAAGTCATCTTACATCCCAAAGTTGCTATAAAACCCCCAAGGAGGCAGACAAGCACCCACCAAAGGCCTAAAAAGTGTGCAACTCCTCCACACAGCGTCACCCTCGTTTCTACAACAAAGGGACACCCTTTATTTGCACCTCCCCCAGCACCCTGCTCCATCTGAACTTGGAAAGGTCTTCCTCATCCCCAAGGGCTGCTTCTCTTCCTGCCTGCTGTTCCAGAACCCTACGAAGTCACTGCTGCTGCTCCATCCCGTGTCTGGCTGCTTGGTGGTCCCCTCGCCCTCCTCACTGCCATTCGGACGACCCCCACCCCCTACTTCCATCCATCTCATCCCTTCTACTGGGCTGATCATCCTTCCTCCCGCTTGTCGGTCTCACCCCACACCTTCCACCTTGTGTACAGGGCAGGGGCCGTCAGCAGGGGCCTGGGGCTGTGTATCCTGCCCGCTGACTGCAGAGTGCTCCCTGCGCCACGTGGCTACCTCACCAGTACACACCAGGCTGGACTGACATTTTTGGTTTCCAATTTACTCTTCTCCACCAGGTCCCGAGCTCTTCTAGAGCAGCAGCTAAGTAAGCTCTGGTGTTGCAGGACCTGGAGGGGCATGTGTTCAGCCGATGTCTGTGACACGAATCTGGGCATATCTGAGATGTAGCTGTGTACCTCAGTGGAGACGAGAAAACCTCTTCTATTTATCCATTGATTACTCTGTGCTGCCCGGGGATGGGGCTCTGATGCGGGGCCCAGACAAGTCCAGCTCTGGGCCAGAAAGGGTGGGTGGGGGCGGGGGAGGAGTTAAGCCGAGAGCTGTCCTAGGTTGTCCTGGCAGAGCTGTGCCCCAAGCTCTGTGCCAGGGTGCCGTGCCTGGAGCCAGGCCCGGGGCAAAGGGCAAAGGCCCCACCCTGGATCTGAAGGGGGCAAGAAAGGGGTGCCAAAGCCAGGTCCTCGGTCCATACCCCCCCACAAGAGTTCTCTGCCCCGGGCTGGGCAGGATGTGGTGGCAGCTGCAAGAGGGTGGGCAGGATGTGGGGGTGGGGGCAGCTGAAACGAAGCCTGACATTCGCCTCCCCAGCTCCTCCCTCCTTCCCTCTCTCCCCCCCCATCCGCCCCCTCCAGGTCACGTGCTTCCAGCCCGGGCACCAACGGACTATTTCACCCTTTCTGCGGAAGGACATAATTGACATCGCAAACTCAAGTCACCTTCGACTTCAGCGGTACCGCGCCTTTTTTTTTGCCTCGTAGCCCCCGGACAGAAAGTTTGCCAGATACACATTTCTTTAAATCCCTGATCACTAATTCCGGAGTGGCCCCTTTAAATGCAAATGAACCGCCTTCACGCTCTCGCCCCCCACCCCCATCCCAACTTCGCTCCTCGTGCCCAGACTCCGCCAGCTGCCATTGACGTCACGCGTGCGTCAGCGTCGCCAGCCCAACCCGACGGCACGTGGGGGGAAGAAGGTGGCCTTAAAGGGCCAGCCGCCTTCGGCCAGCGGGGTCAGGGCTGTGAGTTTGGCCTTGGGAAGGAGGAATGAAATGAGAGGTGGGGAAATCTGTTGGAGCAGGAGGACATGCAGATAGGCGTTCGGGAGGACGGGTAGGAGTTCTGCTCCTTCCCAGGGTAGGAGTGCCAGGCGTTGCCTCTAGATTCCCCCAGAAGGTGGGGTTTTGCGCCTGGGTGAGACACGCTGGAGGAGCAGAACGGTGTTGAGGGTAGAGGAGGCTGGCACTTGAGACTCGCCCAGCTATGTGCCAGCCCTTCCTTCCTCCCTGCCCCGCATGCCTGCAACGCGGGGACCTCGTTCTCCTCGGCATCTCCAGCACGGTGCACCTTCAGCACGGGGAGCAAAGTTCGTGGTAGGCAGGTATTCGGTATTTGTAGGACCCATTGGGATCCAGGGCAAAGCCGCCTCCTTCAGGACGCTCTCCCTGACTGCCACACCGTCCCTGCTGCAAAGGAAGGGACGCCCACAGCATTGAATGAACCTGCCTCTTCCTTTCTTGCATTGGCTACCACAAGGCAGTGCTGAAGCGCTCAGACTCTGGAGTGACATAGACACGGGTTCGAATCCCACTTACACCGTGTACTAGCTGAGGGACTTTGGAACAGGTCTGGTCATCGGACTTCTGCTCAGTGTCAAATGAGGCTAATGCTGCTTGGGCCGCAGACTTGTTAGGAGGATTGAGGAAAGCCGCAGCGCCCGCATGGGGTTTCATCATAAGCCCGGTGATGGTGAGGAGTGGGCTTTAGGGTGCTTCCCTCCCCGCACTAAACCGTGTGCTTCTTGAGAGCGAGGACCTTGCCATCCGTACTAATTCATTCTCAGAACTGATGACACCATGCAGGGCTTATTAGTTGGTGATTTTAAAAATGTTTGTTGAACGAATAAACAGGAGTGAATGAATGATTTCAGTATTTCCTGAAATCTGACCTCCAACCCCCCCCCCGAAGTTGTTACTCAAAGGGAGAAAACATTACAAATGACCCCCCTCTGTGCCCCAGCTCTCAAGCTCTGTGGCAGAGGTTGGGGTGAGGCCCTAATCACTGTGGTTGAACCAAAAGTATTATGCAAACAGGCCAGAAATGATGGGTTTGCAGTGGAGAGCTGAGGACCCCCCCCCCAGCTCTGCTGCCCACGCCTCTGACCCGTGACCCCGGGCTGGGGTCCTGCCAGGGGCGCAGGACACTACATGGAGCTGACAGCGTCTCTTAGCCCAGACACAAGTCCATCTTCGGCCTTGCCTGCCCCAGAGCCCCGTCTGCCCGGTGCCCAGCTCTGCCTCCCACCTTCATTCCTTCTACAGCTCCCCCAAGGAGACAGTGGGGGGTGAGGGGGGCCACGAGGCCTCCTACCACCTGCTTCCAGCCCGCTGGCCAGGGGAGCAAGAGCCGCCTCATCCCGGTTCGGCCAGTCTTGCAGCTGCTCATCGATCTGATTCTCGGTATCTGTCACCATCTCCGAAGTGAAGGGCGGACAGACAACAGAAGGAACTTCCTGCCAGGGGAGGAGCTCTGAATGCCCCCTCCTTCCTTGAAGACAGGGAACAAGTGGTGTGACCCTCCTCTGGGGGAGAGCAACGCTGTCAGCTCAAGAGCCCGGAGGGGCAAGGGGTCCCCACCGGACTCTCCCACTGCCCGGGTGCCAGCTCCGCCCCCTGCCTGGGTGGGGTGACGTCCAGGAGCATCCTGTGTTCCAGAAAACCCCAAAATAACCCAGCTTTGCTGTCCAGCTGCTATTTCTGTCCATCTTGTTTAATTATTCAAACCCAAGTGGGGGAGGGAACTATAAAAAGCTCTCCTACTTGGGGACCCAGGAGAGCTGGGAGGCTCGCCAGGTTGCAATAGCAGCAGGCCACATGGTTTGGGTGAGGTCACTCGGTCCAAAGTTCCATCTGCCGTCCGCCTCCTTCCTCTGCTAGAAGGCACCAGCCAGGCCTCCCTCCCAGCACCCTGGCCTCCCTCCTGCCTCACCCCTCCCAGCCTGGCCTGCCTTGAGCTGGGCTCCGCCCCGCCCCCCTTTAGTCTGGAAGTGTGCACTGACTGCTTCCCGGCCCTGGTTCTTACCCCACGGATCCTATTATCAGACCCAAGCATCGAGGACTGAGGGGGTGGGGTGGCAGGAAGTACAGGTAAAGAGGTCAAGTCAGGTGGACACAGCCAGGGAGATGGACGCTGTACCCTTGGACGGCACTCTGTCAGTGGGGACGCGGACGCTTTTGTGGGTGGGGCAGGTTCCAGACTGTCAGGTGCTGTGAGCCTCTTCAGGGCTTCTCTTGGGGACTCTGATATGTAGCTGAATGGACAAAGAGAAGGCAGCAGGGACTTTCTTTTTCTGGGCCTAATCCTCTTCTGGCTGGTTGGCCAGAAGTTCAATGTCAGTTTCCATTGAAACTGAAGCCCATAGCAGGCCAGGTGAGAGGTGCGGAAAGCAGGGTGCCCCTGGGGGCCTGTTCTGTGAAGCCCCTTCCCACTTAGGCCTTTCCTAGAAAGGTGCTAACAGAGGGTGCGGCCATAGATACTAGGGCAACATGGGGAGCACCGGGGACTGGTGATAGGACTGGGTGCTGGCGTGGGAGGGGCCTGCCTCGGGCACAGACTCCATTGGAGTCAGTGTTAGGAGATGGAGGAGTGGACAAGAGCTTTGAGCCCCAAGAGAGGAAGAGACCCCAGGGGCAGGCCTGGAGACCCAGGGCAGAAGCAGGGAGAGGTCCCTTGTGGGAGGGGAAGCGGCAGCCTTCCAGAAGCTGGGGGGGGGGGGGCGGAGCCAGCAGGACTTTCCAGGAGTCCATGTGGGACCCCCGTGCTACAGAGGGCCCTGAGCTTTACACTCGGCCTATGGGGGGTCTGTCCTCACACAGTCCCTGGCAGCAGCACCTTAAAGTCCAACCTGCCCCCACCCCCACCCCTGTCTCAGCTCTAGGAGAGCTACAGGGGAGGGTGCTGAGGTAGGAGAGGAGGCTGAAGGGTACTGAGGTAGGGGAAGAGGCTGGAGGGTGCTGAGGCAGGAGAAGAACCTGGCTGTCGCTAGGCAACCAGAGGCTGTGTACCTGGAGGGCATGGGAGGGGGCCTGGCGAGAGCTGTAGGGGCGGGGGAGGCGGGGAGACAGTGGAGGGGCTGGGTGGACAAAACTCAAGGCTCCCTCTGCCATCCTTCTCACAAGAGCTGCAGAGGAGGGACATACTTGTTACCCAGTAAGTGTGTTAATGAATGTGTGAGCGGGTGGTCCCTCCCCAGGGTGCTGCCACTGCCCACAGGCCCGTGGGACTCTCTCTGAGGACAGGAGAGCTGGGGGAAGCAGCGGAAATACAGGGTAAGCATCTCTCACTGGTTATAGGAGGGGTGGAGGGCTTGCCCTGCCCATTTAGGGTAGCGGCCCTTATGGAGATGCTAGGCCTGGAGCAGGGAGGCTTGTGGGGGGAGCAGAAGGAACAGCCCCACACAGGAGAGGCCGCCTGGGGGGGGGCAGGAGGCTGTACAGGAGAGGCCGCCTGGTGGGGGGGGC
>NC_043702.1:173889891-173902903 GCF_006229205.1 Suricata suricatta | reverse complement strand
CGCCTGGGGGGGAGCAGGAGGCTGCAGGGCAGAGGCTGCCTGGGAGAGAGGAGCAGGAGGCTGCCTGGCAGGGGCAGGAGGCTGCAGGGGAGAGGCCGCCTGGGGGGGAGCAGGAGGCTGCAGGGCAGAGGCTGCCTGGGAGAGAGGAGCAGGAGGCTGCCTGGCGGGGGCAGGAGGCTGCAGGGCAGAGGCTGCCTGGGGAGGGGGCAGGAGGCTGCAGGGCAGAGCCCACCTGAAGTCTAAGTGTTCTTAAGGCTGCTGTTCACCACATTTCGCTGTTTTTAAGCTATTGTTCTCCACGTATTTGGGGTGGGCTGTAGAGGGACAGAGGTGACCGTCTGGAGGAAAGACTACTCTTCGTCCTGAGAGCCCCGTCCCCGCCCACCTGTGCCTCTGCCAGGCTGAGGGAGCCGCTCAGGCCGTGCGCAGTGTGGCCACACGACTGCCCCCACTGGTGCCCGGTGGCTCCCCGCGGGCTCGGCTCCCGTCAGGACGAGCACCCTCACGCGGCTAGCAAGTGTGCTGGGGCCTGGGGAGGCGTGGAGGGGGGGCGCCGCGGACTCTCCCCCCCACGCGTGCTGCCCGCCCAGCCTGGGAACTCCCACTGTCTCTCCCGGGAGGATCCCCAAATTCCGCGGGGCCCCCCCGTGTGCTTGGCCCCCTCCCTCCCTAAGGGCTGGGAAGTGGCGAGCCCCCCAGGCTGCACACGCTCCCGATTGGCCCCTCCAGAGCCGTGTTGCTGGGAAGACACGGGGCCTCCTGGTTGCGGACCCAAGAGAAAGAAAAAGCTGGGAACAAAGGGGTACGGGCTCGGATCGTCCTCATGCCCGCCTCACGCGGGGCACCCCGGAAGGCACGAGGCCCTGGCCAAACGGAAGCCCAGAGAGGTGGAGGAGCATGTTCATGGTCACACAGCAGGAATCTGCGATTCTAAGCCAGGCCTGTGGCCCCATGAAGGGTCATGGGAGAAAACACGTTCCCTGTCGCCCTGACTGTATGGTCACAGGGACTGGAGGGGCCCAGGGCCCCACAGGGAGCGCAGGCAGGCCGTAACCCGAGGAGCTAACAAAGAAGCAGCGGACACTCAGAAATCCCATGTGGTCACACGGGGACCTCGGAATTGCTCAGGTTTAGAGAAAGCCAGTCAGACCTGAGGTCAAGTTCCAGCTCAGCCAGTTCTAGCTGCGTGACCTTAGGCATGTCACTGACCCTCTCTGAGCCTTGCTCTTTCCAGTGTGAAGGTGATACCCCGGAGCACTGCAGAGATTACGGTAGAAAATGTAAGTAACGTCACGTTACACGTGGAGCCTTGGAACAAAACCCCTCTCGTTCCATCCCCCGCAGGACAAGGTCACAGTGGACCAAGGAAGGGCACATTGGGGGCCCACACACTCATGGCCGAGTGACAGAGTACTTTGGGGGAGCCTCACAGAGGTTTGTGGAAGGTCTCTGAGGTGTCTCCCCCCTTTCGGCAGGGGCAGCAGGGAAGTGATGTATGGAGTGAGAATTATCAAGAAAAGGCCAAAAAAGTGTCCTCTGCTGGAGAGGTGAGTGACGACCACAGGGGACAGACAGGGTACAATTTCCAGCTTGTCTTCTTCCTGTTTCTCTCCTTTAAGAATGATTGTTTTTTATTTATTTTGAGAGAGAGCAGGGGAGAGGCAGAGAGAGGGAAGGAGAGAATCCCAAGCAGGCTCTGCACTGTCAGCGCAGAGCTGCATGTGGGGCTCGAACTCACGAACTGTGAGATCATGACCTGAGCCAAAACCAAGAGTTGGACGCTCAGCCGACTGAGCCCCCCAGGCACCCGGAGACAGGTATTTAAAGTGGAGATGAGAGAATGGAAGTTCTAGAAAGGATGAGAATAGAGTGTCCGGCCCACTGGGTCATGACTTCCTGTGTGTGACATGCAGGGACCTGCCGCTGTGCCCAGAACCCACAGGCGGCCTTGCCTGGTCTGGGAGGCGTTTTGGAGAAAGTGCCAAGACCAGAGGGGAGTAGGAGGCTCTGGGAGGACCGGGGAGGCTGGACCCCCACAACTGCAGGCCCGAGCCGCAGTTTGGGAAGGTCAGAGAAGAAAGTGGACCGCTGGGCTTCTCTGGCCCGGCCCCACCGAGCGACCGCTCAGGCCCGCGGCCGCCAGGGGCAGGGGTGGGGGCCCCCCGGAAGCAGAGCCCACTGCTGACTGCTAGTCGCTGCTCGCGGCTCACAAACGCACAGGTGGCCGGAGTGCAGTTCTGACCACAGGAACCGCTAGTGACTGTGTGGTGACGGGTGTTCACGGACAGTTGTGTGGTCCTTTCACGGCACCACAAACGCCCGCTGCTCACGTTGTGCGCCCGAAGCCCGCGAGCCGCTCCTCGGCAGTTGCTCCAAGGGCAAAGAGGAAGACGGAGCATCACGGCCGAGCTGAGCCGGTGCCTGGACTCTGGGCACAGGGGAGGGGTCTTTCAAGTGGCCTCGAAAGCTAGGAGCGCATCAAGGGTCAAGGGCCCTCCCTGCCCCGAGCGCCGTGCGGGCCGGCGGCCATCTACTCGGTGAATCTAGCAGCTTGCAACGGCTGTCATGGCGTCAGCTGGCGGTTTCGGGGGTTGACTGCGTTCAGCTGGGTGGTTTTCACTCAGTGGCTCGGGTTCTGACCCGGTTGGGGGTGAAGGCATCTGCATGGCCTCGCGTGTCCGACTCAGGCTGGGAGCCCTCAAAGGGCTAAAGCTGTGAGAGTCTCTCTCTCTCTCTCTCTCTCCCCTCTCTGGTCTTTCCAGCACGGGGGCTTCAGAATCCTTACAAGGGGGCTCAGGGGCCCAGAGCTTACGTGTCCAGGCGCGGGGAACCATGGGGGTCCACCCTGCTTCACAGGACCTGGCCCCAGGAGTGACCTAGTCGCTTCTGGACCATGTCAGTGAGGCGGCTGCAGGGGAGGAGCCTCTGCCGGAGGGGAGGGGCGAGGTCTTGGAGGAGTGGGTGGGACAGGAGATGCCACGCCCACTTTTGGAACCTGCACTGCCCAGTGTGTGTTTGTACGCAGGGATGCAAATATATAGAAAAAAGGCCCCAAAGGAAATATCCAGGAGGCTTACCTTTGGCGAAGAGGAAGACGGTGCAGGTGTGTTCTGCCTTCCCTTCCCATGCATCACGGGAGCCCTCTGTTTCCAGATGATAAATGCATGATTCTGTTTAGTGGAAAGGAAACAGAAGAAAAAAGGGAGAGGAACCAAGCAAAACTGCTCTAAGCCCTTCATCACAACAGGTTTGAGGGATGGGCACTTCGTCTGAATTTCATGAACACATTTCATTAGGTTTGTTATATTTTATTTATTTGTTGCTTTTTATTTATTTTTGAGAGAGAGCGTGAGCAGGGGAGGGTCAGAGAGAGAGGGAGACACAGAATCCGAAGCAGCTCCAGGCTCTGAGCTGTCAGCACACAGCCCCACACGGGGCTCAAACCCATGAACCGTGAGATCATGACCTGAGCCCAAGCCTGATGCTCAAAAGACTGAGCCCCCGGCGCCCCCCTGGTCACAATATTTAACTTCGCACCCCCACCGCCACCCCCATTGCCATCCAGGATGTCACCCAGGATGTCCTTTCTGCAGTTTCCTTTTTCTTAAACACTTAGTGCTTCGGACACACTGGAGTATCTGCCCCCCACCCCACCCCCCAGCCCGTCCGCTCGAGAGGACACTGACCCGCGTCGGCCCCGTTTCATGATGCGTCCCAAGTCCCTGAGGCGGTGATGCCACATAGCAGGCACTTAGTAAATATTTGTTGAAGGACTGAATTTTTTAAAAATACTTGCTGACGGCAAGGTTGTGGTAAGACTGACACTCTGTGCCTTTCAGTGGGACTATCAACCGGTGCAAACTGGTTTTAAGTGAACTTTTCATTGTGAGATAGTTTCCCACTGACGGAAACGTTGCAAAAGCCGTAGGAAGAGTTCCTGCCCGGCCCCCAGCTCCCTCAGGGGCACCCCTTACGTTGCTGCTGTCCGTTTGTCAACACCAAGGAACCGGTGTGGACTGACTGGACTCCAGACTCAGCGTCACAGTGTTCCCATTAACGCCCTTCGTCCCCGCCCAGGATCCCGCCCAGGTCCCACACTGCACTGGGCAGGCCGTCCTGGGACGTGGATGCTCCTCGCGGGGGAAGGAGTCCTCTGACTGTCGCTGGGAAAAGCGGTGCAGAGGTTCCACCAGCCCCAGGGAGGGCGGCTGGGGCCCGCCTGCTTCCTGGACTCAGGACCGCTGGCCCCGGTCCCCACACCCCTTCCTCCCTCCTCCCGGGCCCGCTCTCTGTTCACTGGTGCAGATTTTCTGGACGCTCAGCTGCACGGAAGAAGACCCTTTATAAGGTTCACACCCTGGGAAACAGCAACGTCCCTTTTAGAAACAGAGTCCGAGGAAATACACCGAGAGGGATGGGGACAAAGGGAAGCAGGCTTTGCTAGCAAGCCTCATCTGTCCGAGGGAGCTCAAATGGGGAGCCTTCGGGAGGTGATGTGCGGCATCAGCTTGTTGGGAGCAGGGTGACTTGGGAGAGACAGATGACGGTGTGACACCCCCCCACCCCGCCAGGCCCGGGATCTCGGTGCCGGCAGCTGCTGGCCCTGGCCGTCTCTGCAGAGCGCTGCCGGCCGGTGACTCAGCCCCAACCGGCTTTGCTTCCTGGGTGCCGCCCTCGGAATCCAGACTTGAAGTTCCCACGGCCAGGCCCAGGGGAAGGAAGTCTGAGCGTCTGCTCTGGAGGCCGAGCCCAAGGCCCCAGGCGGGAGGCCGATCTGCTGACAGTTGCGCCCACAGCTGCATGGAGGGAGGGGATCAGTTCCCCAAAGGAAGAGACCCAGAGAGACCGAGGGCGACAGGCCACTTCCCCACAGGGTTTGTGACAGAGCATTCGTCTGTCAAAACATAAAACATCCAGATAGGTTCTTTTTTTTAAGGAATCTCTACACTCACTGTGGGGCTTGAACTCACGACTCTGAGATCAAGAGGCACACACTCCACCTGCTGAGCCAGCGGGTGCCCCTGGTTCGTCTCATTTAACGTGGGGACAGGGCGCCTGGGGGCTCAGTCGGTTAAGCATCCGGCTTCGGCTCAGGTCATGATCTCCCATTCATGGATCCGAGCCCCGCGTCGGGCTCTGTGCTGACAGCTCAGAGCCTGGAGCTGCTTCAGAGTCTGTGTCTCCCTCTCTCCCTCTCTTCCAACCCATGAACCTCAAGATCATGACCTGAGCTGAAGTCAGACATTAACCAACTGAGCCACTCAGGCGCCCCTATTTTTATTTTTCTTATTTTAGGTCGGCTCCACACCCAAGGTGGGGCTCCAACTCACACCCCCGAGATCAAGAGTTGCACGCTCCACTGGCTGAGCCAGCTCAGCGCTGCCGGACTGACGTTTTTGTGACATACCACAAACACTTGTTACTAGAAAAATTAAGTGGAAAAGGCCTGTAAGATACAAACTCAACCTTTGCCTTTAGACTCCGGGGCTAAGCCCCTGCCGGCTGGCTGTAAATTTCCGAGCGCTTGCTGTCAGTTCCTGCGAGTGTCTGGTGGCCGGGCAGGGACAGAGCCGGCGCTCACGCCTCAGCTGCCCCCGCTTCCTGGGAGCAACAGAAGCGAATTGGGGGAACAGTGCAGACGCCTCCCCTCGTCCCGACTCCCCGAGGACGGCCACCGCCGATCCCCCCCGTGCGTTGTCCCCAGTAGCACACACGGGGACAGCTCCTCGCCCCTGCACGTCGCAGCCCCTCATCGGGGCCGTTGGCCGCACTGTGTCCCGTTGCGGGGCTGCCCTGCGGTCACTGCCGCTGAGCACAGGCCAGCAGCAAGTACTCCAGCCCCCTGCCCCATCTATGCGTGTCCCCGGGAAGACTCCGCGCGGGTGTGTGCAGTCAGTCTTTTTTTTTTTTTAATTTTTTTAATGTTTTATTTATTTTTGATACAGAGAGAGACAGAGCATGAGAGGGGGAGGGGCAGAGAGAGAAGGAAACACAGAATCCGAAGCAGTCTCCAGGCTCTGAGCTAGCCGTCAGCACAGAGCCTGACGCGGGGCTCGAACCCACGAACGTGAGATCTGACCTGAGCCGAAGCCGGAGGCTTAACCGACTGACTGAGCCACCCAGGCGCCCCGAGTCAGTCTTAAAAAGTAGGGGCTCTGAGGCGCCCTGGGCGGCTCAGCTGGGTGAGTGTCCGACTTGAGCTCCGGCCTCTCACGGTGGGTGGGTTGGAGCCCCACATCAGGCTTTGGCTGTCAGCTTGGAGCCTGCTTTGGATTTTCTGTCTCCTTCTCTCTCTGCCTCTCCCCTGCTCGTGCTCACTCTCTCTCTCCTTCAAAAATAAGTAAACATTAAGACAAAAAGTACAGCTTTATTGAAATATAAATGGGGGTATAGCTCAGCGGTAGAGCATTTGACTGAAATACAACTCACCTACCATGATATGTGCCCTTTGAAGGTCTGAAGTCCGGTGCGTCTCACTGTGGTCAGAGCTGTGCAGCCATTGCTGCTTAATTTCAGGACATTTTCACCACCTAGGGAAACCCGCACCCACAAGCCCTGGCTCTATTCTCTTTGCCCCAGACCCTGGCCACCACCGATCTTTCTGTTCCTACGGATTTGCCTGTCCCGGACACGCCTATCATGGGATCAGACATACGTGACCTGGTGTGTCTTTCACTTTGCAGGTTTTCGAGTCCCCCTGTGCGGCGGCGTGTGTCAGGACTTCTCCCCCGCAACAGCTGAACGGTCCTCCGTCTGCACGGATGCAGCCTCTGTTCATGTCATCAGCTCACGGGTGTTCGTGCCCAGACCTCCCTGCACGCATCTGCTTCCTGTCCCCCTGGGGCGCACTCGGAGGGTGAGCTGCCGGCTCCTGTGTTCACCGTTTTGAGGAAATGCCAAATTGTTTTCCAACGTGACTCCAGCGTTTTACGGCCAGCCTGGCCCTGGACCGGTGGCGATTCCGCCCCGTCCCTGGCAAACGGGATTAGCTGTTTCACTGTCGCCATCCTGGTTGGGGGTGAAGCGGTATCTCATTAAGATTTCATGGGCATTTTGCTAATGCCAGTGATGCTGAGCATCTTTTCATGGGCTTATTAACGATTTGTATATCTTTCTTGGAGAAATGGCCACCAAAATTCTCTGCCCATTTAATTGGGTTGTCATTTTATTTTTGAAATAAGTCCCTTATAAGATACATGATTTTGCGGGGCACCCGGGGGGCTCAGTCGGTGAAGCGTCTGACTTTGGCTCAGGTCATGATCTCACAATTCGTGGGTTCCAGCCCCGCGTCGGGCTCTGTGCTGACAGCTCAGAGCCTGGAGCTGCTTCGGATTCTGTGTCTCCCTCTCTCTCTGCCCCTCCTCTGCTGTACTCTGTCTCTCAAAAAAAAATAAAAACATAAAAAAAGATACATGATTTGCCAATATTTTCTCTTTCTGTAGGTTGTCCTTTCATTTTTAAAAACTTTTAAAAAATGTTATTTTAAAATTCATTTTTGATAAACAGAGACAGTGCGAGCAGGGGAGGGTCAGAGAGAGAGGGAGACAGAATCTGAAGCCGCTCCAGGCTCTGAGCTGTCAGCACAAGCCCGATGCGGGGCTCGAACCCGCGAACCAGGAGATCATGACCTGAGTTGAAGTTGGACACCTAACCAACTGAGCCGCCGGGGCGCCCCAGAGTGTTATAGTTTTAGCTGCTACATGTTGGTCTGCGGCCTGTTTCAGGGTCTGCACACGGTACGAGGCAGGGGCCCGGCTTCAGTCTTGTACGTGGGTTTTCAGTTGTCCCAACACCATTGGGTAGAAAGACGGCTCTTCCCCATTTTTTAAAAGTGTTTTATTTATCAATGAGAGACAGAGACAGCATGAGCAGGGGAGGAGCAGAGAGAGGGAGACACAGGATCCGAAGCAGGCTCCAGGCTCCGAGCTGTGAGCACAGAGCCCGACACGGGGCTCGAACCCACGAACCATGAGATCATGACCTGAGCCGAAGTTGGACGCTTAACTGACAGCCCCCCGGGCGCCCCTCTTTCCCCATTCTTGATGTTGTCAAACTGTCCTGCGAAGAGCTCACACTCCCCGCGTAGGAACTCAGTGGCCGGGCTCAGCCTGGCCGCTGACGTTTAGTTAGCAAACGCGGGGAGCGCTGAGCGGTGGCCTGGCCGGAGAGCGGCGCGGACGGGGCTGAGGGGTGCAGAGGTCTCTCTCAGATGAGACACAGAGGCGGGGGCCGGTGGCCTGGCCGGAGAGCGGCGCGGACGGGGCTGAGGGGTGCAGAGGTCTCTCTCAGATGAGACACAGGGGGGGGGGCGGGCTCCGCCCCCCACCCCCCCACCCCCCGCGGAGTTGCTGTGAGGAGTGACTGTACACAGACACGCCAGACACACAGGCCCTGGTGACAGCAGCCACCGAGACTGGGACGTGAGTGCTCTACGCCCCCGGCGACCGTCACGTGGGTCATGGGACGCGGTGCCGGGGCCGCGGGGGCATGTGAGCGTTTCAGGGACGGCCGGCGGTATGTGGGAGCTGGGTCCACCGTGTGTCACGGTCACGCAGCGCAAGGCGGTACTTCAGTCTCTGCTGGGACATGTGACGGGAAGGAGAGGATGTGACAGCAAGAAAGATCTTGTGTGACAGGGGAGAAGACAGGTCCTGCGCCAGGCCGGCCGGGGGTGCCCAGCAGGGGCTTCGGGGAGTTTGGATGTCAGGGCGGGCGCCTCTGGACTGTCCCCTCGTCCCCAGATCCTGTCCCTGTCCCCTGAAAGCCAGGACGAAAGGAGGGGGCTCCTGTCACGGGCAGAGGTTGCGCTGCGGTTGCCCAAAGCCGAGGAAGAGAAGCTGCTGGAAATGTGCAGGTGGGTGGGGCACCAGAGGGCCGGTTCCTCCTCCTCTTGGCTTCAGTCCCCAGGGCGGTGATAACAGCGCCTTCGAAACCTAAGCATCCGCCCCCCTTCCTGTCCCCGGGGCAGGCGAGAGAGGACAGACCCACACCCGCTGGGAAGCGCAGTCTGGACACCCCCCCCCAGGCCGGCTTGGCAGGAAACGAAGCCCAGGGCGAAGCGCAGACATGTGGCTAATAGCTTTTACTCAAGGGACATCAGGGACGGGGCGACAGGAAGTCGGAGGACGAGGGGGAGACAGTGGCTGGGACAAGAACGCAGGTCGACTGGAAGTGCCCGGAAGGGCGAGCGCACAGAGGGAGGACGCTCCTCCCGACGCAGGAGTGGACAGAACGCGTCCGAGAGGGGGACAGGGATCGTGCTGCCCCCGCCAGACGCGACCTGCGCGCACGGCGGGGGGCTGGCGGGGCTGCTGGCCTGGGGGAACCGGGAGCCCCTTCTCTGAGCTCAGAGAGCTGGAAGAGCAGAACCAGGAGGAAGGGCCGCAGCGACCCCGGGCTGGGGCGCAGGGAGAATAAATACCCACGGGGCGGACGTGAGGTCCGCGGGGCCAGCGGGACGGCGCTGCCATGGACAGGAGCACCCGCTGCTGCTGAGGGAGGAGGGGGTGCGAGCCTGGGCCTGGCTTTGGGGTCTGCAGGGGGGCGGAGGGAGGGGGGCGGCCGGGGCAGGGCTTGCACGCATCGGGGTGGCCGCGGGAGGGCAGCAGCGGTGCCGGGCAGAGGGCAGGGCCCAGGTCCACACCCCACGGGCCTCTGGGACTCAGAGGCCACACGGCCAGCCTCTGGGGCCAGGGGTGCCGGCTGCTCCTGGCCGAGGTGGGGTCTGCAGGCAAGTGCGGTCGTGAGTGAGTGTCACCGGCGCTGGCAGGTCAGGGGCTTGCGGGTGGCCGCTGCCTCCGTCACTTCCGCAGGAGCTTCTTGTTGAGGAGGAAGATGAGAAGGTTGACGTTGACCTTGGCCTTGTGGAAGAGCTTCATAACAGCTACACCTTCGTACTGCAGCTGCAGGAGGTCCTGGCAGAGGGCGGGGTGGGGCACGCAGGGCAGCTGGCGGTGGCCCCGCCAGCCCCCGCGGCCCCCGCCTAACCCCCCCCCAGGGCCCCCGCCACCGAGATGGGGGGGTGCCACGGCCGCGAGGGCCCGGCGACCTGACCGAGTGCCAGTTTGAGCAGAGCCAGCACTTGAAATCCACTCTCTTGTTCAACAGCCCAAAGAGCAGAACAAAAAGATGTGGGTGTAAAGTCGCTGCTTCCCGGGGCACCTGCGGGGCTCAGGCGGTGAAGTGACCGACTCTTGATTTTGACTCAGGTCGCGGTCCCACAGTTGGTGGGAGCCCAAGCCGGGCTCCGTGCTGGCAGCGTGGGGCATGCTGGGGCTCCAATCTCTCTCTCTCTCTGCCCCTCCACAGTTCGGGCGCTGTGTCTCTCTCAAAATAAACTTAGGCAATCACACAGCCACAGCGACCCCGCACGCCGGCCTGTGCTCTGGGCTGTCTGGGGGCGCACGCGAGGTCCCAGACCCGGGCTGGGACGTCAGTGTTCACCCCGCCCTGACACTGCCCACCCTGTGCTTGGCGGTGGCTGTCAGGGCCTGGGGACAGGGGGGCTCGGGCAGCAGACCCTCAGAGTCTGTATGGGAACAGAGGACGCTGACGGGGGCGGGGGGGGGGGAGCGGATGTCCTCTGAGGCTGAGGGGGACGAGGCAGGCCCCGGGGGAGGCCTCTCACCTGGTAGTGAAGCTGAAACCGCTCCATGTCCACCCCCAGGAACCGGGCTTTGACCTCGAACTTCCCTGCCTCCTCTCCGGGGATGATGTCAAAGATCACATTTCTGAAGCTTTCGGGGACAGGATTCAAAACCCAGACTCAGGGCTTCTTTCCAGGCCCCCCCCCCCCCCCCGCCCCCTCCCCTCCAGAGCCCAGCCGTCCCGTCAGGGCTCCTGGGGCCACGGCGGCCTCTGTCTTCCGTGTCCCTGGCCCTCCCAGCTGTCCCCTCCTCCTGGTCAGGGCCCCAGCGTCCTCCTCCTCGGGTGTCCGGGGCTGTGCTGGACCACGTGCACCGCCCTCGGCTTTCTGTCTGGAGGTGTCCTGTCTCCCCGTCGCCCCACAGTCCCCCCAGGGCAGGGCCACGCCGGAGGCCCCCCAGAGACACCCACTGAGACGTGGGCAGGTCCTCGATGTCCAGCAGGACCCCCTTCTCCAGGAGCTGGGCGGCCGTGTACCGCAGCGGTGGGCGTGTCTTCCCTCCCCCAGAGCTCCTGGTTTAAGAAAGGGCCAGAGGGTCCATGGCGCCAGGCCTTCAACACCGAACACCCCCATTCTCTCTGCGGCCGCAAAGCCAGACCCCAAGGCTCCGTGAGGGGATCGGAGGCCAGGGTCAGGAAGGGGCCGTGCCGCCCCGGGCCCAGCTCCCTCTCAGAGGTCCCGGGGGCAGAGGGGAGCGGGATGCGGCACCCACCCGGGCCGGGGGGCCAGCTGGCCCAGGCAGGCCCGGATGTACTGGCTGTAGCAGTCGGCCTGCTCCTCGCAGAAGGCGGCCTTGCCGTCCAGGCGGCGCAGCGTGGCCCGCAGCCTCACCAGCTCCGCCTTCCGCCGCTGCCGGCGCCGGCACTGGTTGCAGATGTCCTGGGTTGGGGGACACGGGACTGGGAGTTGCCCCCTGCAGCGGGAGCGCCCTGGGTCCTGGCCGGGCCCACCTGGCCCCCTGGGGGGGCAGTCTCAACGCTGCATTTCCGAGGCGGAGGAGCGTTTCAAGGATTCCACCCTGACCCTCCCGGGGCGGCCTCTCCCCACCGAGGAGTAAGGGATCCAAGGCTCCTTGTTTTCCAGTAAGGAGCTCCCTGGGTAACTGTAAGACCTCCCCTCCTAAAAGGGCCCTCTGGCCATCCCGTGGCCTCCCTGGCTGGCAACAATCCCGGTGGACACGTGCCACGGAGAGGCCGGCCGCCCAGGCCGCCCGGGCCCTACCTTGGCCAGTTCGTCCACCAGCCCCTGGTAGCCGTCGCTGGCACTGAGCAGCCCCAGGCCCTCCAGCCGGCGCAGGTTCCGCAGCACACGCCGGCGCTTGTCCCCCAGCGGCAGGAGGGCGTGCGCGGTCAGCGAGCGGTGGCGGCGCAGGGGCTCCGGGGTGCGGCTCCCACAGGCCTGGCGCCGGCTGGTCAGCCGCTCATGGGCCGCTTCCTGGGGGCGGGAGGGCTGCGGGATCAGCCAGGCCCCTCCACTCCGCCCCCCAGGCTGGGGCAGGGGCAGGGGCAGGGGCGGGTGCAGTGGGGATGTCACATTTGGACGAGGGCCTTAGGGTTCACTTTAGGGGAGCGGTAGCCCAAGGGAGACCCAGGAAGAAGCCACAGTGGAAGGGGTTCTGGACACACCCCTACACCGCGATGGCTCCAGGGCGCCCCCTCTTTCGCCCTGTGCTTCGGGACCTGCCCTTATCGGCTGGCTTCACCTTCTCCCTGGGAGGCTCTGGGCTTAGTCTTTGCTGCCGGGGCCCAACCAGACCTGCACCCACTACCTTCTCCTGCCTCCAGGCCCCAGGCGGCTGCTGCTCCTGCAGCGTGCCCAACCCCCAGGCCCATCAGGGGAACCCTCCAACCCCCTGAGGGCCCGCCCCACAGCACAGCCATCAGGGGCTTTGAGGTCCCTGTGGGGCTCACTCTTGCTGCAGGGGGAGCCAGGACGAGCTGACTGCCTGTAGAGCCGTGGGAGAGTCCAGGGGAAAGAAAGGGCGATGCCGGGGCGGGGAGGATGGACGAACAGGACTCGGGGCCACCCGGCCACCCACCTGCTCCCTGGACGCCGGCAGGGACAGCATCTCCTCGAGGGAGTCCCCAGGCTGGAACTGCATGATGTCCACCAGCATCTGCTTGGTGCTGCAGGAGGAGGGGAGGGACAGGGAAGGGGCTGGCCACGGGGCTGGCCAGGGGCTCAGGGTGAGCGGACCCTGCTCTGCATCATGGCTGCCAGGGACCTTGGGAGGTCAGGAGAGCAAGCCAGAGGGAGATCCCAAGTGGGCTTCGGGGCTTGAGTACAAGACCCCATGTGTGCACACACCGTGCCCCCTCACCCCTGCCCCTGTGTGCACACACCATGCCCCCTCACCCCTGCCCCTGC
>NC_043702.1:173861544-173889791 GCF_006229205.1 Suricata suricatta | reverse complement strand
CACCCCTGCCCCTGCGTGCACACACCGTGCCCCCTCACCCCTGCCCCTGTGTGCACACAGTGTGCCACCTCACCCCTGCCCCTGTGTGCACACACCCTGCTGTCTCACCCCTGGCCCCCTGTTGACGGTGCCCTCCCACAAACTGTCCTCCCGAGTCCTTGAGCTGAAGGAGGCCCCTCCTCCTCTGGGAGACCTCCCCCAGCTCAGGTGTCCCTTCTACCGAGCTCTCAGGGCACCTGGCGGCCACCTTCCTCTCAGTGGCTCTGGCTACACGCACGATGGCAAAACAAGGCCGAGCAGCGAGCTCGCTGGTCCGCTGGGTGAGCAGGTGGGGAGGGGCCGCCCTGCTGGCGCAGGACCGAAGCAGCGCCTGGGCTCCTCTGCCCAGATGGCCGGCCAGCCTGCCGGGCACCCCCTCGCTTTCAGTGGACCAGGACAGAGAGCTGCCAACCGCCTTTCCCGGCAGGACACCCTCCCCGGGCGTCTCTCCTCTAAGGCCTCACGGTCGTCCCTCGGGTCCAGTGGTAACGGCACAAAGACACCTGGCCCGCCCTCGGCCTTCAGCCCAGCCCAGCAGAGGCCCAGGCGGACAGGGGAGGCCCGACGAGCCTCAGGGGGACCCGCCCGAAGGACCGGAGCCCAGGCCGATGGTGGAACGGCCACGTCCCCGGTCTGAGCAGGGGCCGGGGCCGCCCTCACCCACCTCAGAAGCAGGCTCTGGGCACTGGCGTCGCCGGAGTCCATCTCCAGTCCTTCGAACTTGTTGGCGAGCGTCAGGGACACCTCCAGCTTGCTTGGATCCAGGCTCCCATCTGCGGCCGCGCCCTCCCCTGAGGTGCAGACAGCCGCACTACAGGCCTGCTCCGGGCACCTGCGTGCCAGCGGGCGCATCCACTGGGGGCAGCACCATGGGACGGCTGTCGTCCACAGAGCTCAGCCTCCCGGTTCCTGACCGACACCCACGGCCCGGTGCCTGGGGCTCCCGGCTCTCTGCCTGCCCCACCCCGACCCCAACCTTCTGTCCCAGGACCATGTCCTGTCACTGCACAGCCCCCCTAGTCCCTGTCACAGCAACTCTTGGAGACTCAAGACAGACTCGCATCCATCCACATCTCTCTCCTGTGATCTGATTGGCTGCTTACACAATAGCACTGGGTCCCTCTACTGTCTGTCCGTTTCTTCCTATCAGTCAACGTCCCCACGTCCATCTTGGACCAGAGAGAAAGGGGAGGTGGCGTGCGGACTGGCTTCCCGGCACGTGTCCCTGACTGTACAGCTCGGAGGAGGCCTGCTGGCCGCCCCCCCCCCCCCGCCGCTGTCCCTCCCGCCCCCCCCCACCCCGCACCGAGGAGGTCGGGGACGGCGGGCAGCTCCCCCAGGTCCTCCAGGAGCTCGTGCAGGGGGTCGCAGCGATCGGGGGCAAGCCAGTCCTGGTGCTCCAGCAACAGCTGCGGGTCGGGAGAAACAGCAGATGGAGGTCCAAGCCTGACCTCCCTCAGAGGTGCCCCCCCCCCCCACGCCCTGGCCGCGCCCCTCACCCTGTGCGTGTCGATCAGCTCCCCTACGGTGATGTACACCACCGGTCTGGCCACTGCCACCATGTCCGAGTACTCGTCCATCGCAAAGCGCTCTTCCGGCTCCGGCACCTGGCAGGCTCGGTGCAGGAACCTCCTGTCCCCAGAGGAAGGGTGTGTGGGAGGGGGCGGTGGCACCCCTCCCGTCCTGTGCCCCCTGTAGGGCCCGGACCCTCCCGGTCCCCTTCCACTCCGCCGAGCGATGCTTCCAGCAATCCGCCCGCCGGCTCGCTTGCGCCTCTCCCCGCTGACCCGGAGGGGGAGGGGGGGCGTGACAGGGGCAGCACGGGAGGAGGGGACGGAGACCTGAACTTGCGGTGCGTCTCCTCCACGTAGTCGTTCAGGACCCGCAGGTGCTGGCTCTCCCCGGAGAAGGCCTTGCCGGCCGCGGCACGCTGCAGGACTTGGGCCACGGCCCCTAGTGTGTGGCGCTGGGGGGCGGCCAGGGCACCGCCCGCAGCCACGGCCACGACGGCGAAGGCGTCGGGGGCCACCACCGCCGGGTTCAGGAAGCGGTAGTACAGCAGGTTCCCTACCACCTGAGGGCAGAGGGCACTGTCCCAGAGGCGTCCCGCGCTTGGCCTGGTGGCCCCTGCCCCGCTCCCCGGTTGGCCGCCTGCGCAGGGTCACACGGCAAATCCTGGGCAGGAGCTGGGCCCGGAGCCCAGACCCCCTGACCGGTGCAGGGCTCTCCAGCCCGTCAGCTCGCGCCTGTCTGCCTTCGGCCGCAGCAGAGGCCAGCGGGGCCAAAGGGGAGCTCAGGAGGCGGGGAGGGGACACTTGCCTTGTAGACCTCGCTCTCTGGGGCGTCGGGGAACTTCTCCGCCAGGGTCGTCCTCAGGACCTTAGCTACATACCGCATCCCGTACCTGCGGACGAGGTGCGCGTCCGCTGCGGTCCTGCCCGTCTGCCCCACCGCCCACAGCCGGCGCCCTGCCGCCCCCTCCCCTGACCTCGTGTCAGTGCCCAGGGCCAGGGCCCGGCCGCCCACTAAGCTCGCACGAGGCCCTCTTCTTTGCCTTGCTCGTCTCCCCTGGGAAGGACCCCAGGTCCCGACCTTCGCCCCGCCTTCCCCCACGGCAGCACCTCCAGCGCAGACCTGGGTGTGGGGCACTCACAGCCAGCACCCCGTCCCAGGACCGCCCGGGAGGCTCGGGGAGGCCGACCTCGGCTGTCATCAGAGAGCACCCAGCAGGGGCTGGGCGGGGGGCCGGCCCCCTCCCTGGTCTGGAAGACGGAGGCCATCCCTGCCCCCTCCCTCCATCGTGGGCTTCTGTGAGGACGAGGCGAGAGGACGGAGTTCATCACGCTGCTGCTCCTACAGACGTGCCGCCCTGTAACCGAGCCCATTTCCACCTCCTCGAGTGCCGGGGACAGAAGCGTGCAGCTCACGTGGCCTGGCCCTCTCGAGGCCCCATGCCCGGCGCACTTACGGAATCTGGTCCACAGAGGACATGATGGCTGCAAAGAACTTGTCAGTCACGGCGAGGAGGCTGCGGAGGGAGATGTCCAGTCTCCTCTGGACCTCGGGGTGGCTCAAGGCCTGCTCTGGAGTGACATCATAGGGGAGGTGGCTGCGGGCAGGGGGGACAAGGTGTCAGCCAGAGCCCCTCCCAGCGCCTCCCTCCCCACAGCCCCACCCTCTGAACTCTTCATCTAACAGGATCGGGAGTGCACGCGTGCACACACGCACACACACGCGCGCGCGCCGGCCCAGCGTGCTGGAGGGGACCAGGCCGGGATGAGAGAAAGGACGGAGGGAACGGAGCGAGGAGAAGTGAAGGAGGAAGAGCTGCGGGCCCACGGGGCGGGCGAGCCGACAGCCAGTCTGTACGGACTCCTCAGGGGGGCCAGAGGCCGGGGCTGTCCCCCAGCTGGTCTTGGCAGTCGGGGGATCGGGATGACGGCCTTGGCCATGCAGCCCCGACACATGGGCCCGAGCGCCACCGAGAGGCCGCCGGCGCGGGCTGCTCCCCGGTGGCTCCCTTCCCAAGGACCTGTACCCCCAGAGCCGCACCCCAGCCTCCTGGGCCGACCCGGTTCTCCTACCACTTTACTTGTCTGTTCATCTGGAAATCTGGGTGCTCGGCTAGCCTGTCAGTAAGGGGCCTGTATCCCAACTCCCGGCAAACTGGACAGATCATTCACAAGCAAACACCAACACGGCAATGAAATGCATTCGCACGTTCATGTGTGTTCATTCTACGTTAGACGCACACAGGTCCGTTACTGCCACGCTTCCACGTTCATTACCAGAGGGCGCGCCCAAAGCTGCTTTATTTCATCCTACAGGGCCCGTGTCCTGCTCAGACCGCTCCCCTGCGCCAGCCCCTCCCCTGGGCAAATGGCTCACCTGCGCTGGCCGGTCTGGGCCTCACTCTGGTTGACCCAGCTCTTGTAGAGGTGGGCGGGGTCTGTGTGGACGCTCAGCGTCTTGTCCTCCAGCACCTCCTGGACGACTCGGCCCAGGATCTCGCGCAGGGCGCTCTGGCCCTGCTCGTTACGGTAGAACCTCACCACGAGCCCCACCACCGCGGGGCTGCCTGTCACCACGTCCTGGGGCTGCTCCACCTTTGACCTGTGGTTAAGAGGTCACCGAGGCTGCTCTCCTGTCTCCGTGCAGGACGAAGAGCTGCTTCTCTTCTAGACTGGGGCCCCCAAGCCTGCTCCGCGATGGCTCCTCTACAGGCCCGTCCCGACAGCCATGCGCTAACCGTCCGCCCACATCCTCCCTCCACACGGCCCCCCGAGACTCTTACGGACGCTCCGTGGGAGGCTGAGAAGAGGTGTGTCATTCCGTCTCTACCCTCAAACCTCGGTCCCCCCTTGGGAAGGAGCCGACAGCGGCGGCCCTCGGCCCGCGGCTCTGGCCCGTCCGCAGGCCTACCTGACCTCCTCCCGGAGGGCCGTCCGGAACAGCTGCAGCAGCAGGAAGGCCTCGCGGCGGCCGGAGGCGTAGCCAAACAGGCTGAAAACCACGGACTCCACAAACCTGGTGCTTCTGTTCTGCGGCATGTGGGAGATCAGCGTGGCCAGGTAGCGAGGCTGAGTCTGCGGCAACGGGGAGACGGGGAGCGGGTGACGTGCCTCGGGGGCCTGACAGCGGCGTGGGGCGGAGCGAACACCAGCCCGCTTCCTGGGAGGTGCGTGAGCCTTCCCGAGAGCGGGAGTGGGGGGTGGTCTCCAGGGGGGCCAGGGCTAGGGAAAGGATGCGCACACGGATGGGGACGCCTCGAGGCCCCAGAGCCCGAGGGGACGGTGCCCTGCTCACCTGCAGCAGGTAGAAGAGGTGTTGGTAAGCTTCCAGCTTCTGCCTCTTCTCTCTGCTCAGCGACTTTAACCCCTTCTGCTTGTCCAGGGCCATCAGGCCCGACACCTGCTCCTTGTTCTTCCGGGTCAGCCTCTTGCAGTGGGACGCCGCCTCCTGCAGGCGTGGGGAGGGCAGCCACAGAGCCTGGTGAACAGTCAGACCGGCGCCTCGAGGCCCCGGTGCCATCTGCGGCCCGGCACTCCCGGAAGGAGCCAGGAGAGACTCGCGGTCCTGGGGCGTGTCCCGGCCCCGCCGCTGTCACCCCTATTCTCACAGGGTGTGCCCCGCCCAGAGAGGCCCAGTTACCAGCCGGGCGGCGGGTCTGTGGGGTGTTGCTCTGATCTCTCGTGAGGTCGTTGTGCACCCAGGCTGGGGCTGTCACCACCCCTTCTACCTGACACAGCACGTCGCGTCATTTACGGTTTGAGGAACTTTCCTGTCTGTCTACACTGGCCTGCTGAGGTGGTCTCCTGAGGAGACGGACTCAGAGACTCCACTGGTGGCCAGCAGCCCCTCATGAGGAAGTGGCGGGACCAGGCATTGTAACTCCACTGTCACCTGCCCCCCACGTCACCGTTAGGCCAGAAGACCTGAGCCAGGTGACAACATCCAGACAGTACGACATAGCCCGTTAGCCACCCCCAGACGTAGTGGGGTCAGGCGGGGGGCAGCCTGGCCCCTCACCTGCAGGGTGATCCGGTTCTTTACCAGCAGGCCGATCTTGAGGTCCATGAGGTCGAGGTCCTGCTGCAGCTGCTGATTGGACCGAATCTTCCTGACCACCTCTTCCTGGAGCTTCAGCAGCTCTGCCTCAGCCAGGAAGTCCTCCTGGCTTTGATTCAAGAGGTGGGCGAACCTGCGCACCACGCTGAGAGGGGGGTGGGGTGCGTGCACTGGCGGGAAGGGGAGGGCGTCAGGACCAGCCAAGTCCTCCCTGGCTCCCCAGCTCTGTCCCCACCCCCTGGTCCCCAGCCTGCCGGAGGCCAGCGGGCCACTCCAGGCCCATCCTGTCCCCGAGCTCCTCATGTCTCACAGGCAGCTATGATGGGGGAGCCGTCTTTCCCTTGTCCTCCTCACCCCTGGGCCCGTGCCGGGGACCTCCTGCCCCCACGTCGGAGCCCCAGCTGCCTCCACGAACCCCTGACTCCCATTTGCTCCTCTGACCGGCTGGGTGCCCATGCACAGAGAGGTGCAGGGGGGACCCCTGTGGGCAGGACAGGCACAGAGGGGCAAGAGGGGTGCCCGGGACAGCGCAGCCCCCCTGCCGCCCAGGAATGCCACCTCAGGCCTGGAACCTGAGGGCTGGAGGGAACCTGGAGATGGACTTGGGTCTCCTTCATAAAGAGCAGGGCCTCCGAGGCTGGGCTTCCGGACCTTCAGGACAGGAGCCGAGAGCAGCCCAGAAGGACCCCGCTGAGGGGACAGGGGGCAGGATGACAGAGCCTGGGGGGGTTTGCTACGGCCCCTGTTGGACACTCCTGCACAGACGTCTCCGACTGTCTCTCTTCCTGCTCTGCGGCCCTGGGAGAGACACCTGGACCTGCCTGACCCTGGGGGAATTCCTGTCTCTACCACCAGACTGGGGACCCCCCCAAAGGCCGAGCACATGTCCTCACTCCCACACGCACCCCGGGGCCTGAGCCATGTGCTCAAGGTTGGGGACATCAGCTGTTGAGGAGGGCAGAGGCTCAAGAAGGGCAGACGACGTCTCCAAAGGCCAGTCCGCAAGCTGGGGGCGGGGGGGTGGGGGGGCTTTCTGGCCTGCTGACTCTCGGAAGCCACAAGCTTGCGCAGACGGGAGGCCAGGCCACATACTCACAACAGAGAGGAGGCCAGGCCACGTACCTAACACTCTGTAGTCACCCTGGGCTTTCCGGGCTCGGAAAAACGCCTGGATCTTCACAACGGAGTTAACCTGCCGTGAACACGGGTGCGAAAGGGCTGCTGGCCGCCCTGCCCTGGTCTCGTGTGGGCAGGTTGGGCACGGGGACACTGAGAGGACACTCACATTCTTCTGGAAGTATTCCAGACGCCTCCGGTACTGCCTCCGAGCTGCCCACATCCGGACCCAGGCCTGGATCTGAGGACACGCAGTGCGTCAGGGCTCCGGGCTCGGGGGCACCCCCAGGCCCGGGCCAATCCAGCGTCCCCAGAGGCCACGAGGAAAGAGAACAAAACAGGTGTCCTCAGAGGCCCTTAAGAGACAGGAGCCCCCAAACCGCGACAGCTACCTTGGTCACGACGTCCGAATTCGCCTTTAAATACTGCAGCCGCTCCACGTAGGCCTTCCGCTGCCTGCGGCCCCGCCAGTGAGCCTGCGCATCAGGACAGGAAGGGGGCGACCCCGGCTGGTCCCCGCTGGCCTGAGACGCGGTCCAGGGTAGTGGAGGGACAGGAAGCCATCCACATGGGGAGACCCAACGTCCCCACCCTCCCTGGTGCTGGCACACACACACGCACACGCACACTGCACACATACATGCACACATGCACACACTGGGCACACGCAGGCACCCAGACTAACCAACACCCCCTCGCAGGAACTCGACTGTAAGACACCAGCTAAAAGATAGTAACACAGTCTACACCTCCTCACCAGAGCGTGCACCACGTCCCCGAGACACGCTCACATGCTCCGCCAGCCCCGCCCCAGCCCGCGGAGGCGCACGGGCACACGGACGGAAGGCGTGCACAGAGGCAGAGCCGTGTGGGCCGTAGGCCAGTGCGTGCTCAACCCCCACCTTCCCTGGCCTGTAAAGTGCTCGGGCCGGGGCCCACCTTCCAGCCCCCTGGCCCATCCCAGAGGCCGCACTGGCCCATCTGCAGACAGAAAGGGCTGGCAGGAGAGGACAGGCAGAGCTCTTCCCCCTGGGCCTGGGCCACCCCTTCTGGTTTACCCCGAACTGGGGACGCCCCCCTCCTGTCCACACCCTGATGCCTCCCTAGGTCTCACCCCACCTCCCCACAGGGAGGCAACAAAGCAGCTTGTGCCCTGGGGACACTGATGGTGATGACAGCGACGGGCACCCACCCGTGTTGCTGGCAGCCAGGCACTGTTCAGATGCCCGTCGGACGTCACCTCGCTTAACCCTCATGACAGCCCTGCATGGGGGCGCCACACCACTCACGTGTCTACCCTGCGGGT
The DNA here is from genome assembly GCF_006229205.1 of Suricata suricatta. NCBI lineage: Eukaryota > Metazoa > Chordata > Mammalia > Carnivora > Herpestidae > Suricata > Suricata suricatta. Next base: position 173,881,762 of record NC_043702.1, on the reverse strand, counting down.
GGGGAGCCTGATCCGCAGTAAGTACCTGCCAACGTCACACAGCTACTAGGCGGTGGAGCGGGGAGTGGAGCCAGGCAGTCCAAGCGCTAGAACACATGCTCTTAACCCCTACTGCTCTAGAACTTCCCTACCGCTCTAGAACGCACTCTTCACCCCCCAGCACTCCGGAACACATGCCCTTAACCCCACCGCTCCAGAGCACACCCTTAACCCCCACCGCTCCGGAACACGCGCCCTTCCCCCCACCGCTCCGGAACACGCGCCCTTCCCCCCACCGCTCCGGAACACACGCCCTTAACCCCACCACTCTGGAACACGCGCTCACAACCCTCACTGGTCAAGAACACACATTTGTAACCCCTGCTGCTCAGACACCCAAAAACCATCCCCCTTCCACTCAGTACAACGTAGGCAGGAAGGAAACCCTGGAGCCCAGGTGAGCCCAAGGCCAGCGGCCGCCACCTGGATCTTGATGACGGCCGGCAGCCAGGTCCTCAGGAAGTAGCAGCGTTCGGCGAACTTCTGCCGCACCAGGAAGCCGCGCATGCGGGCCTGGAGCTGGATGACAAAGCTGACGCTGGCCTTCCAGAGCTGTTGGCGGTCATAGGCGGCTGTGACCTTGGTGACGGCAGACTGTGGGGGCAGGAGAAAGCCTGTGGTTCCCTGGCAGGTGAGGGCTCAGGGTAACCCCCCGGCCCCTCCCGCCCAGGGGCTCTGCCAACCTGGATCTCCTCCCGAGTCAGGTGGGATGTGTTCAGGCGGCAGCCCGCGGGCCGCTCCCAGGTCCCCTGGAAGGTCTGCAGGTGGAAGTAGTAGGCGGAGCCATCCTTCACGTCGTGCTGGACCCAGAAGGCCGCGTCCCCTGAGCAGAAGCCAGGTAAGGAGGGGAGGCCCGGAGCGGGCAGCAGGTGGCCGGGGCAGGGGAGGACAGGGCTGGGGCCGCTACCTGGGGGCCACTTCCTTGCCGTGGCTCCTTCCAGGACACGCTGGTAGCTGTCGGCACAGTTGGGAACCACCCCTCGGAGGCCCACGGAGGGGTTCCTCAACACCCGCTCTGTCTGGGCCGCCTTGCCCTCCTTGATGGCCTGGTTGATGGCAGCCACACCGAGAGCCACTGGCAGGGGCATCAGGAGGCAGTGGTTGGTCCTTACCCCTCTCCATGTCCCGCCCAGGGACCTGTCCTGCCTACGGGGGCGGGGTTCACAGGAGGACACCAAAGCCCCGCCTAAAGGGGGGACAGAGAGCCTCCCAGGGTGGACGCAGAACGGATGAGAGCAGCAGCATGCAGCTGTGCCTGGAGGGAAAGGTAGCAGTCAAGGAAGGCTTCCTGGAGGGAGGCAGCATGGGGCTGGCTGGGGCAGGGGAAGAAGACCGCTCCAAGCTCTCTCGTACGGAAGCTCAAAGGCAGGGTACCAGCAGAGAACATCAGGACAGTTTCTTAGGGAGAAAATAAAGTCCAAGGAGCGCAGCACCTGCCTTCATGTCACTCGGACAGAGGGACTCCAGACAGCACGGACCGGTAGCACCAGCACGCGCTCCGGAACACGAGGGGCTGAGCGCACAGACCCCCGCCGCCCACGCCCGGACGTGCCCTAGCCACAGCGGGCAGTATGGGACAGAGCTTACGATTTCACCCACAGGGGCTTTGGGTCAAGTGCCCTCGGGGAGGCGCGGGCGGAGGCACGGGTGGGCTGTGGGCTCTCAGCCCCCAAGACCCGCTGCCCGCTGCCAGGAAGCCTGCCCTCCAGTCCAAGCAGCAAGGCCCTGCTCCGGTTCCGGCCCGCCTCCCCACAGTGTGGGTCAGTGGGGGGCCCGCACCCCTTCCTTCCCCCAGACCCCACCATGGGGCTCCTGTGGGGCCCCCAGGCTCACGTACTACGCTGCGCGGCCTCTGTGTCCTGGTTGGCTCGAGCCACTGCCTGGCGGATCTCTTCCAGCCACAGTACTGCTCCGGGGTCCCCGGTCGCCTGGGGAGTTGAGAGGGACAGGAGGGGTGAGGGGCCGGGCTGGGCGCCCCAGGCCGCAGGCTCAATTGTGCGAGGCCCTGAGTGCAGGGGGGCAGCGGGACCCCTGGGGCCTGCTCCCCCCACCTGCCAGCTGCAGGCACGGCCTTGCCGTCTGCTCCGGCGGGCTCCCGGGCCTCGCTCCCCGCCTGCTTGCAGCCCGAGCCGTAGCACCCCCAGGCCCTCCGCCTTCCGGGCACCCCACTTCCCTGCCCTTGTGCCCCAGCCGCGTCCCAGGGGAGCCCAGACTGGAGGCTTCCCGCCCCCGCTCCTGGGCCCCCACGCGTACCTTCTCGGGCCGATCCTGACCCTGACCTCCCCCCATCCTTTCCATCCCTGCTCTGAACCTTCTACCCCACTGGGCGTGGCTGGTGACAAGTGACCACAGGCTGAGAGGGTCCGTGCAGGCCGCAGGGTCAGGCTGGCGCCCCACCCCTGTGCCTCTCCCAGCCCCAGCCCGACTCAGCTCCCTCCTGACATTCTTCAGACAGGAGAAACTTTTTCTTTTTAAATTTTAAGTGTTTATTTTCTTTCCTTTATTTTTTAATTTTTTTTAACATTTATTCACTTTTGAGAGACACAAAGAGGACTGAGTGTGAATGGAGGAGGGGGAGAGAAGCAGACACAGAATCTTAAGCAGCTCCAGGGTCCGAGCTGTCAGCACAGAGCCCGACGTGGGGCTCGAGCCCACAAACCGTGAGACCATGACCTGAGTCGAAGCCTGACGCTCAACGGACTGAGCCCCCAGGCGCCCCAGGAGGAACTTTCTAAACAAACATCTGACGGGGTGTAAGGACGCAGGTCTGATCCAGCCCTCCCCACCGGCCGTCCCAGCCTCCCTGGAGCCAGCAGCGGGGCACCTCTGTGGTGGAAATGCGCCAGCTGGGGGGACGGTCCCCCGCGGGCCGCCCTCCCCTGTACTTAAAGGGGAAGGCGCCGGGTTCTCCTGAAAGGGCGCACCTTAAGGAGGGACAACTCCTGCGGCGCCCAATCGGGGGAGGCCGGCTGATACCTTTGACCTTTCCAGAGGCGGGCCTAGTCAGCCCCACGCGGGGGTCCTGGGCCCACTCTGATTGGTCAATACTCCAACTGTTGTGATTGGCTCCCACAACTGCCAGTATTGATGGGGGGGGTAGGGATTGGATCACTGTACACCTGTCGTCATTGCCTATAACGCCCCCTCCCAAAGGCATAAAAGGCCCTGCCCTGCCTTTGTTCGGGGCTCTCTCCACGTGGCCGGCGGGTCGGCTGGAGCCTGTGAGCCTGAGCTTAAGCGTGTAATGAAGGCCCTTTGCTTTTGCAGGCGTGACTCGGTCTCCCTAGCAGTCTCTGGTGCTTGTTTTGGGGTGATTTTACAAACTTGGGCACAACATTGGCGCTGGGCTTGAGCAGCAGGCGCTCTAACGCACCTTCTCCAGAACCGCCATCTGCAAAGTGCACAGACGGTGCTCAGCAGAGGAAGGATCTGGACATGGTCAGCCAACACCAGTCACACCTCACCCCTGTCACAACACCTCACCCCTGTCATACCTCACCCCTGTCACAACACCTCACCCCTGTCACAACACCTCACCCATCACAACACCTCACCCCTGTCACAACTCCTCACCACTGTCACACCTCACTCTGTAACAACTCCTCACCGCTGTCACCCCTCCTCACCACTGTCACCTCTCCTCATCCATCACCCCTCCTCACCGCTGTAACTGAAACCCCTGCCTCGCAGATCTGTCCACTATCACGACGCGCCTAGCAGGTCCAGCCCCAGCCCCAGCCCCACCCCCACTGCCCTTGGTGCCCAGGCCGCTCTCCGACCTGGGACCCCCATTCCAGAAGGCACGGAGGGCCAGTGCGCTGTGCCATGGACTAACACGCGGCGCTCAGAGATGTGGGGTTTGCTGGGGTCACGTGGCCACGTGTCAGAGCAGGAAGGCCAGCCCGGCTCTCCGGCCCCCAGGCCCCTGATCTCCACCTGCTGGCTGGCTCTGGGGCTCGGCCCAGCACCGTGGCCCCTCCTGCCCGCCACCCCCGCAGGGGACTGTCATCAGGTGCACCGTGGGCACAGCTCTGCCCACAGGGGATGCTCTTCCTGTCCCGGGGGCCGCCGCAGACCTCACCTGGGCCTTCTGCCTCTTGGCCGCCACCAGGAGGCGATGGTACCGTGGCGCCACCAGAAGGTGGACGGTGTCCAGGCCGGCCGCAGGGAGCAGGAGGGCCGACAGGGTCTTCTCGGGGCTGCCCCGGTCCAGAGCCTCGTTGATGAGGCTGACGGCCAGCACCTCTGGGGACGACAGGACCGGTGCATGGGTGGCCTACACTGAGGGAGGGACCGCCCCCGTCCACCCACCCGCACCCCACTCACGGTCGGCTTCCTCCTGCACCTGGGCGTTGACCCGGCTCACGGCGGCCTGCAGGTCATTCCAGCTCAGGACACTGCCTGGCACGCACCCCTGCCGCAGTGTCGTCAGCGCATCAAAGTAACTGGTGACAGAGGGGGAGGGGGCTGAGCAGCAGGGCCGGCGCCAGCGGGAAATCAGCGGGCTCTAGCACTCTCCCCTTCTCTTCTCCCGAAGCCCCTGTGCGGCGTCCCCCCGAGCCCTTTGTGGCCCAGCCTCCCACCGCTCGGTCCCGGACTCCTGTCCTGGGCTCAGCGCCCAGGACACCGATGCCACGCGGTCTCCCTGGAAGACACCCACTGCCCGAGTGTGAGCGTCCGCTGCCTCCTCGCTCGTTCCCACGGATGCCGGATGCGATCCCCACCTGCCGCTCACGCCTGAGCTCGGAGCCCCCTCCGGCCTGTGCTCCCCAGTCCTTCCCACTCCAGTCACCACACACTCCGTCCCCAAAGGGAAGGAGTCCGGAGCCACCGCCAACCAACCACATTCTCACACCATGTCCACACACAGCCAAGTCCCACTGGATCCACTTTGGGAACAGACCCAGGACCAGACGCCCCTTCACCACCATCCCTGCCCTCGGCCACGCCTCCCCATGCCAGGCCTGGAGGCTGCCCGCCCATCCTGTCCAGCCCCGGAGCCCATCCCCAGTGCGGCAGCCACCAAGAGCCTGGCGGGAGGAGGTCATATCGCCCCCTCCTCACTGAAGCTCTCCTGTGGCTTCCTTCCCAAGGTGACAGCATGGCCTCTGCTGCTTCCCGGCCCCCACTCTGCACTGTCCGGCCATCTGGCCTCCGGGCACACCTGCCCTCACCGAGCACATATCCAGCTCCGGGCCTGTGCCTCACGCAGCTCCCCCGCAAACACAGAGGCCCTGAGGTCTCTCTCACTGGTCCCTCACTGACGGGGCCTTCCCCAAGCCCCCGCCTGTCCCCAGTCTTGACCCCCTTGGCCCCTTCCGGTTTGGCCGTGGCTCCTCCTCCCTGCCAGCCACTCGGCACATTGGCTCCACCTGTCCCCACAAGTCCACTGAATGGGATCAGGAACTCGGCCCCGCCCACTGCTACTCCCACCACCTGGGACAGCACCCGCCTCGCCTCCGCCTCGCCTCCGCCTCGCCTCCGCCTCGCCTCCGCCTCCGTAGGAAGGCTCAGAGGAATGGAGGAAGGGGGATGCCTGAGCCCCAGTCCCAACACGAATCACAGCCTCATGGCTGCGAACAGACCCAGAGAGGTGCCTCGGCCCAGGAGTGGGGAACCGCACAGAAGGCCGGGCTCCAAGCAGGGGGCCGAGGCCCAGCGCCACCCCTCCTGCGCACACCTGCTAATAAACCTCCTCACCGCTGAGCATTCTCTCCGTGCACCTCGGCCAGGCCCGTCGCGGGGTTCGCCAGACTGCCCCAGAAGCCGCCGGCATCCCCGGCCTCCAGGGCCTGGTCGATCAGGACCACGGCGGACAGCATCTCCACGGCCACATAGAGCTCCTCGGGGCTGAGTGCCTGCAACAGGGGGCACCGACTCCATGGGGCCGGGGAGGGGCTCGGGCCAGGCTCCCCCACAGTGTCTCTGCCCCAGGCCCCAGCTCGTTCACCGACTCGCGTACCTGACCTGAGTGTGCTCACCGTGCGCCCGTGCTCCACACACTCCCACGATTCTCACAAGCCAGCCAGGGAGGCACCCTCATGCCCCCACTTCGCAGATGACATGGTCTAAGTTAAGCCTAGCCGCCTGGCTCCAGAGCCCACGCGCAACCAGTGACCCACACCAGCTCCTTGCTGGGTCCTGGCACGAACCAGGAAGGGCGAAGGCCACAGGGGACAGAGAGGGGGACACAGTGTCCCTCCACGCTGCACCCCACGCCCCAGCTTTCTCCTCCCTTTCTAACACCCACGTGGGCTATTCCGTCCATCTGGGGCACCTCCCTGTCCTGTACGGATGGGGCACTGCAGGGTCCCAGAGCTGAGCGTGCACGGTGACACGAAAACCTCTCACAACAATCCTCGGGGTGACGTTACTGCTCCCAGTTCACATACGGCTCGAGGCACAGACAAGGAGCTAACTGGCCCCAGGTCACACAGCGAGGACGAGGCGGGGCCAGAAGCTGGTTCCCGCTCTGCCGTCCATGGCCCAGGTCACCCTGTGTCACCTCCCAGGACCTGTCTTCCCTGCCTTGTACTGCGGTCGCCAGCGTGGAGGACATGCCCTTTCAGAAGGCCATGCTCTAACACTCCCTGCTGTGGGTGGGACTCTCCACGGGCCTCCTCTCTTCCAGGAAGCCCTCCCAGACTCACCCCCAGCCCTGCTCCTCCACTTCTTGTCTGAAGTCCTCTGCCACTGATACCCTCCGCCCCCTCCCCAGGACCGTGTGTCCCTGAGGTGTGGCCGAGCTCCCGAAGAGACTGGACTTCTCTGCCGGAGAGCCCTGTCACCATGTCACGGGAGCATGTCCACGTGTGGACGGGGTGGGGGCACCCACAGCAGTGACAGGCGCAGCCTACAGCTGTGTCCCTCAGTGTCCTCGTCTCCAGGTGGAACTCTCACCCGCCCGCCAGGGTCTGGCAAGGATTAGCAAGCGCGTAGAGCGGCGCTTGCTCAGGAGAGCCGCCCCCTCTGCGGGCACCCTCCACGGCCCGCCCCGGCCCCCCACTGCACGGGACATGGGGCAGGACCCTCATCTCTGGGGCTCACCCCTCCCCGCTGCTGCTGGAGCGTGGCCAGCTCCTGCTGGTACACAGCTGGGGCGCGGGGGCACACCGGGGGCAGCCGGGCTTCTGGGCACATCAGCTCTGCCACCGTGTCGGCTGCCACTCCCCTCCGGATGGCTCCGTTGATCCTGCACACGGCCCGGAGCACTGCAGGGGAGGAGGGAGAGGGCTGCACGGACTGGGCGTCGGGGCCTGTCCTGGTCTCCTGGCTAACTGCCGGGGTGTCTGTGGGGAAACTGTTCTGCCTTCTGCCAGGCCCAAAACGCGCTTCTAAGCGTTTATGAGGAAAGGGGGCTGAGTCACCTCACGAGGCACCGGGGAGAGAGTGTCAGGAGAGGGCGAGCACCGTGGCCGGTGACAGAGCAGCCACAGCGGTGGGTGGGGCGGGGGGGAGGCCCGGGGGCGGCGGACACGAGACAGGCAGGGGGCTACAGGGCGCAGCTAACAAGAGGTCAGCCAAGGGCTGCTGGGGCCAGATCTTGCCCACAGCACAGAGGGATAAGTGGGGCCACTGGGGCCACAAAGGGCGGGAGCGAGCTCGAGGGGCCACGGAGCAGCAGCTTCCGATCTCAAACGCCAGGGCCTGGAAGGGCCAAGCCGATCTGGGTCCTGGATCCTGGTACCCGGATCCGATGGGGAGAAATCAGGGCTCAAAGACGCTCCATGTCAGCGGCGTCTCCCCTCCCCCAGAACTCTGGCTGCAGGGGGAGGAGGGCTCCTGGCTGGAGACGGGGGACGGATGTGGCGGAGGCAGCGCTGGCCGATGCCGTTGCCCACTTTCCAAAGCAGCTGGGGCGGACAACCAGGGGGCCGGTGGCAGAAGCGGCCGGCGGAAGGCACGTGCGCGGAGAGGAGGGGACCTGGCCCTCCTCTGCCTGGCCAGGCAGACAGGACTGGAGTCCAGGCCGGGTCACGGAAGAGGCCACGAAGGCCTGGAGCCACTGGACACGGAAGTGAGTGTCACACACGTGGGCTGCAGCAGCAGGGGGGGACCGAGCGGCGACTCCTGACCACAGGTCAGGCCGGAGTCACACGGCTGGAACAGGGCTGGTGCCCCCCCCCCCACTCTCTTCACTTTGCTCCTGTTACACGCTGACCTCCCGGGAGGGACGTGATCACCAGGCCACACTCTTCTAATAAAAAACTGTATTTGTATATGATGACTTGTTTTTAAGTCTGCTTCACGCCCAGCACGGAGCCCGGGGATCAAACCTGAGCTGAGATCAGGAGCGGGATGCTTACATGACTGGGCCACCCAGGCGCCTCTTATACAATGTTTTTAAGGGAAAACGAGTTGGATCATGAGATCCTTTCTCACTACAACCGAGAAGGACTCAAGCAGGGCGAAACCGTCCAAATACGGGTCAGTGGCCTGAAGGAAAGTGTCTGCCCCCGGGGCCGCCCGGTGCAGGGCTGACTGTCGTCACCCGAGGCCCCGAGGAGCCTGTCTGAGCGTGTGCAGGCAGCCTGGGCCTGGGCACACCACGGAGGGGAGAGGTCACCCTGGAAACGCGGGCAGCCGCCCGCATCAGCCTGCACAGCCCCCCACAGCAGCCCGCAGAGGGTCAGATGCGGCGGTGACGGGCCCCGGGCCAGGCCTCGACCCGGAGGGGACTCACTGGCTTGTTCCTGACAACCCCTCGCGTTGGCTGCGGCCACACTGGCTTGGACCTCCTCCTTTTCCAGAAGATCCACCAGGCCCGACTCCTGTGGGGAGAAGAGGGATGGAGGGGAGGGTCCCTGGGCCGAGGAAGCCCGTGGGAGCTGCCCACCGGCCTCCACCGCCCCGCCTCCGGCCCTGGCTCCGTCTTACCCAGCGGGCACTGAAATAACAACACAACAACACAGAGCGTCAGGGAGAAGGCCAACGGCGGCGAGGGACAGACCGCCATGCAGAGGCCCCAGTTCAGCAACAGGGGAGCACGTCACTGCTCGTCGGCTGCCCCCGGGGACCCCCTGGTCGGTCTGGGCCATTAGGCTTTGGGGTGATAAAACCATTTACACACGCAGGCAGCACTTACTGAATACAGGAGAGGACAGAGGTGACACCTAAGTAAGAGGCCAGCCCCCATCCCACGGCAGGTGGAGGAGGGGGCAGGTAATGGAGCCTGACCTGTGCCTTCTGCTCTCTGTCTGAGCTCAGCTGCTCCAAGTACCAGTCAGCAAAGTCCCTCCTCACTCCACGCAGCGCCAGGGCAGGGTCCTGAAGGGCCTCAAGCAAGGCCTTCGGGCTCTGTCTTTCCAGGGCGTCATCAACGACTTCTAGAGCCCCCTGGACTGCAAGAGACCAAGACCCCACAATGGACAAGGTGCAGAAGCCCAGCCCATACCCCCCAGCCCGGCCCTGCTCTTCATGCCCAGAGTCACCCCCACCCTGCCCCAACCCCAGCCCGTCCCTCCTCCCCAACCCAGACCCGGAGGACATCCCGACCCTCACGGGCAGATGCCCACTCCACCCTGGGCCTTCACACGGCCCCTCCTGCCCTCCATGCCCGCCCCGACCCCATCCGTTCCTCCCAGCTCCTTCTCCAAGGGCCCCTCTAACACAGAGCTAAAAGGCCTGTCCTTGGCCTCTGCCCTGGCCGTGGATCTCCGTTCAAGCAGAAGCCGCCCGGACGGGGCCACCTCGCTGGAAGCCGACAGCCGTCAAGGAGCGCACACACTGGCCACGGGCCGCTGGCCTGAGAGCCGTCCCAGAGCCCCCCGACACGGGGGCTTGCCCGGGAGCCCCCCAAAGCCCTCCGGGCCCACCCCTCCTACCGTTGACGTGGTTGATGTTGCCCTGGATCTCAGCCTGCGTCAGGTAGCGGTCATACATGTCACAGCTCTCTCCACCATCCTGCAAAGGCCACACTGACAGGGAGCCCTGGGACAGCAGCCCGGCTCTCTCTCACTCCTCCCTCCCCGGCTCTAGCTCTTTAGTCCCCTGGGAGCCTTCCCAGGCCAGAGGTCAGTCCGGTCAGAAGGAATCTGGAGAACCCCTGGGTTTAAGCCCCTGGCACGGACACAGTTAAGTCAGACCCCCTGTCCAGTCTCAGCCAGAGCCACGTCCCAGCCCAGCCCGGCCACACCCAGTCCCCAGAACCCGTCTCCCGCCTTCTCTCCTGAATCCTCATCCCCGGGTGCCTCCTCTGCTGCTCAACATTGAGCAGCAAGCGTTTCTCTCAGCAACTCTCAGGGGTGGAGACAGGGCGCGGAGGGGTCCCATCCGCCAGGGGCCTTCGGGCTGCCCCCTCCACACCTGCACAGCGAGGCTCGTCCTTACTCGGGTCTGGGCGCTGGCAGACTTCTCCGCCTTGGCCTGGGCCAGCAGCTCCTGGTAGATGGCTGCCAGAGGCTCTCGAAGATTCTCCAGCAGAGCACTGGGATTCTGCAAGGCAGCCAGGGTGTCCTCAACCACCCCTCGCTCCACCGCCTCGTTGATGGCCAGGACCGCTGCGTGCACTGGGAGCGGCATGGGGACAAGGTCAGGAGCCCAGAATAAACCCCAGGCCACTCTGACCTCGTTCCACCAGGGGGCTGGGCAGACCAGGTCACCTTATAGAGGGGTAGCCAGGACCCATTTGAGGCCTGGGGGCTGCCCTCTCACACCGCGCCCACCCCAGCAGGGCAGAGCCGTGCCCCTACCTGCAGCCTCGTCCACCGACAGCTCGTGGGCCAGAATGCCCCCGATCTTGCTGAAGGCAGGCAGCTGGAGGCCGTACGTGGCCAGCTCGGAAGCCATGTGGCTGAGCTCCTTGGCTGCAAGGACATGGCAGGTGCCTGTCCTCAGGGCCAGCGCCCCCAGGACCCTGCCCACGCGAGCAGCTGCGGAAGGAGCTGGGCTCACCTGAGAACTTCACCTTCCCGTAGAGATCATGGATCTGCGGGGCCAGTCCCAGCCGGAAGAGGAAGAGACTACAAAAGAATGGGAGGCACTGGGGCCCGTTTCTTGTGACAGGGTCTGCGGGAGACGCCTCAGCGGCCTGGAGGGGGAGTGCCCCCCGCCTGCCCCCAAGTCCCCCCAGGCCAGGGGTAGCGGTGCTGTAGGCGGGCAGCCGAGACAAGTGCTAAGAAGAGAAGTACGACGCTCCGGAGGCCGGGCCCACGGCGGTCACCAGATAGAGACAGAGGGCAAGGCAAGCAGAGGCCGCAGAGCCAGGCGGGCGGGCTCCGAAGGCCGCGGGAAACGAAGTCAGAAAGAGGCCACACGGCAGGCACGGGGACAGGTCAGTCCCTTTAAGAGCCAGCCATCAGACGCTGATGGCCAGTTCTGAGAAGAACTAAACGGCCCGCATCATTCCCACTGGGTGACTGGCACATGATACCGTGACGGGTCCTGTCTTGATTCCTTTGGGCCCCGGGCACGAGCCGAAGACCCTTCCCTCCTGTCCTTCTCCTTCACCCCCGCAGGCCACACGCAGACGTGTCCACAAACGTGTGTGAGTCCAGGCAAGACCGCGACACTCCCAAGTCTCTCCCGGGAGACGTGCCCCTCGTGGTCTGCCCGCCGTCCGTCCCGCCACCTTGTCTGCCGCATCTCTGGAGGGACCTGGAGGACGCGTCTGGGGTCTCTCACCTGAGGGCGTGGATGCAGTAGACCACCCGGGGCATGTTCTTCTTGTCATAGATGTCTGTGGTCTCCGGAAAGAAGGTCTGGAGGGGAAAACGGCTGGTCACTGCCGCCGGAAAGGTGACGCCAGCACCAGCCTCCGAGAGAGGGGCTGAGGAATGGGTCTTCCTCTCTGAACCCGGGCGGGGTGGGGGCGTGCTCCTTTGTTGCCTGAACTTCAAGGTCAGTCTCCCCAGCCACTGACAGCCAGCGTGGGGCCCCACACACCCAGATTAAAGAAAGGGCACCGGGGCCCAACCCCAGACGCACATCTTGAGGTTCAGCGGAGACAGGCGACACTATCGAGGTTAGAGGGCGCAGGCGTGTCCTCCAGAAGGAAGAGAGCCCTCTACGCCCCACAGACAGGGCGAGCCTGTGCCCCGCGCTGGTGGCATGCCGGGGGCTGGCCGTGCGCCACCGCCCAGCACCACTGAGGGGACAGGGCATTCATCCCTGTCTCTAGGTCAAAGGCCTCTGATGAGTGGGAGTCCTCGAAGACCCAAGTCCTCCAAGGCACGGCGACCCCTGCCAGCTGGCGACTCCCGTGAGGTCTAACTCAAAACTGCTTGGTGACTTTAGATTCACAGGAAGGACCGAACCTAGAGACTTACCAGCGTCCTAGCCTCACCGAGGACAGAGCCTTAATCACTCCTGCCTCCCGCCAAGTCCCTTCACTGCCACTTCCGTCTCGCAGCTCCCTGTACAGTCCTACCGTGCCTTAATTGGTACAGTTCTTTTACGGTTCACAAAGGGAATTCACGCAGATCACCGGTCCTCCTGACAGCCTCACGGGGCGCACGGCGCAGGGACCACCACCCCCGTTTTAAAATCAAGAGACACACTAGGATCCAAAGAGCCAGAGGACGTGCAGTGTTTGTCCAACGGGGGTCCTGGGCTCAGGCTTCCGAGTCCCCCGCCCGGGGACGCGGCCCGTGGCGTGCCCCTGCTTCAGGCCACTGAGTTCTGGCGGAAGGCCGGCTACTCGGAGGCTCAGCTCCTGGTCACACAGGGGCCTCCCTCACTCAGGGGGACAGCGCGGCAGGGGTCAGGAGTCCTCACCTCCCTCCACTCCACCCCCCCCCCCCCGACAGGAAGTAGAGGCAGAGACCAACATGGTCCAAAGACAGACATCTGCAAGCAACCCTCGGATTAAGTTAGTTCAGGGGACACGCGGAGACGAGGGCTGAGGGATCCGGGAGACAAAGCGTGTGTGGTGGGGACGGGCGGCACTGGTCGGGAGTGAAGGTGTACCCCAATCTTGAGGCCCAGCGTTACCGAAGGCAGGCCAACGTGGGCTATTGCCGACAGCCAAAAGTTGATGTTGTCCGTGTGGCGGAAATGCAAGCCGGTTGCCTGAAGGAAAGAGAGGGGATCTATTTCTCCGGTTCTCAGAGCTCCCCAGGGCAGAGCCCAGACCGCAGCTTGGAGACCTGAAGGGTGCGGGAAACCTGGGGGGGGGGGGGTGTCCCAGACCCCGTCCCCTGACCCTCCAGGACAGAGTCACAGACAGAAGCCGCCAGGATGGATGGCCCCGCAGGACATCTGGGAAGGACGGCACAGATGGGGGCTCAACAACCTGGTAAGGAAGGCTCCCTAGGAAAGGGGAGTCCAGGGGTGAGGCGGGAGGGAGACAGCGCCGGCCAGAGCGCGGCGAGGTGGCAGCGTGCCCAGGAAGTAGCTTCAGGGCGGCAAAGGCCACAGGCCTCGGAGTGTAGACTCGGGGAGAGAGGCCTCAGAGCAGGGGCGCCTCGGGGCCCGCCTCTCGGAGCCCCTTGTTGCTGCAGAGGAGGGGAGGCGAGAGGGGCAGGTAGAAGGCAGAGCCCGCCCTTCCGCACCTGGTACCGCAGCTGCTCCGCATCGTAGATCTTCTTCAAGGGGACCACGGCGGGGGCAAAGCAGTGGCCCAGCTTGGCCAGTAGCACCCCGTTCCGGAGGCTCTCCTCCAGCTCCACCGGGGGAGGAAGCGCCTCTTTCAGGCAGGCCTCCATCCAGCTGAAAGCACCAGAGGACAGTGCCCGTCACCCGCTCTGCCGGCGCTCTGGCTGCCCCCACCTTATCCCAAGTGCCCCCAACACTGGAAAGGCTGGCCCTCAGTGCCCCCAGCCCAAAACGCCTCCCAGACAGACCCTGAACCCCGCGTGGCCCCGGTGCGGCTCAAACAGGCCACGGCCTCTCTCTCGGGGTCACGTGTGCCTGCTGGCCACACCGGAGGCGCTCACTTCTGTCACGCCGCGTGTTTTCGGGGCACCCAGGCTCCGAGGGTCCTGTCCGCCCCAGTACCCACACAGCTCATAACCCAGCCTGGAGGCCGACGAGGGCAGTGGGGAACCCCTGGGGTTGATGGGAGGGGAGCAGCGCAAAGGGACAGAAAGGCCACAGCCCTTGGGACCAGAAGTCCGGCTTCCCACACCACCCCCCGCTCCACGTTCGGAGCCTCACGCCAAAACGAGAATGCGCCTCTCTGTGTCGGCAGCACGTGAGCTAAGGAGCGTGAACATGTGGGGGCAGCATGTCAAGCATCATCATCACTGACGGCCGCACGAGGGACACGAGGGACACGCAAGTGCTGCACGTGGGCCCCCACGCCTCTCCCTGCACTGCGGTCTCCGCTGTTTCCAGGGACAGCCGGTCACACTTCCCTCCACGCCTTCCCTGCCACCAACACCTAGCTCCTGTCCACCCATGCCATCCGTTTTCCTGGAGAAGATTAGAAATATGCTGTGGGCCAAAAGGAGAGAATTAAGCACTTTCTGCTGCCTTCAGAGCCCACGTCCATCCACAGGAACCACGGGCACAGAGGAACACGGTGGCACGAGGAAGCAAAGAGACAGATCCCAGAGGGGAGATGTGCTACAGGCCAGACGGGCCGGTTTCTTCACCGTGACACGAAGAACTGAAAAGGGGAGGGTGGGTTATTCTGGATTAAAGAAGATTTAAGAGGGGCGCCTAGGGGGGTGATGAGTGTCCGATTTCGGCTCAGGTCATGATCTCGCGGTCCGTGGGTTCAAGCCCCGTGTCGGGCTCTGTGCTGACAGCTCGGAGCCTGGAGCTGCTTCGGATTCTGTGTCTCCCTCTCTCTCTGCCCCTCCCCCGCTCAAGCTCTGTCTGTCTCTCTGTTTCTCAATAATAAATAAATGTTAAAAATTAAAAAAAAAGACTTAAGAGACACAAAAACCAAATGTACCATGTGAGCTTTTTCAGATCCTTGCTTGAATGAGCCAACTGAAGAGCAGGTTATCCTTGCAGACAATCAGGAAAGTTTGAAAATGGCCTGGGTACGGACCCCCCAGGAGTGACGGGTCGCTGCTTCGGGTGTTACAACGGCACTGTGCTAAGTAGGTAAGCGAATGTCCGCACGTTTTAGAGACAGGCAAGGACGTGTGTCGTCTTGGTCACAGACGGCGTGACCATCTCATGAGACGTCTGAAAGGCGACACAAAGCCTCCGGGGCCCAGTAAGCAGCACAGCAGGGCTGCGGGACGCAGGGCTAACACGCGAGAGGCGGCCGCCGCCCCACACCACAGCCAACGGCGGAATGTGAACACACGGTTTCCGTCAGCACCCGGAAATGAAATACTTAGGTCTAAACCTAACAAAACACGTACGAGACCTCTGAGGAACACTACGAAACCCCGATGAGTAAAATCAACGGAAAACCAGACCACGAGGAAGACGCCCCAGCTCAGGACAGGAAGGACGCCAGACCCAGATCCCCGCTGGCCCTGCACACTCAGCACCGCCCCGAGCCCTCTCCTAGCAAGCTCTGCGGTGAGTACGATCCCGGTCCTGACCCTAGGGCTTGGGGGGGGGGTGGCGAAAAGTCCAGCAGAGCCAACCCGACACTGCAGGAGAAGAGCAGCGTGGGAAGACTGACAAGACCCGGCTTAGCCACGGGAATCAAGACGGTGAGAAAGAAGAGACCGACCGACGGGACAGAACGCAGAGCCCGGAAACAGACCCGCAAGAACACAGCCAACTGCTCCCCGACAGCGGGGCACAGGCGATCCAAGGGAGCAGAGATCCGCTCCTCTTCAACAAAGGGCATTGGAACAGTGGGACGTCCACATGCAAAAAAAAAAAAAAAAAAAAAACCCAATCCAGGGGAAGCCTAGGTGGCCGTGGGTGTGGCAATGCCTTTTTTTTTTTAAAGCAATCTTTGCACCCAACCTGGGACTCAAACTCACGACCCCGAGGTCAGGATCGCATGCTCCACGGAGTGAGCCAGCTGGGCATCCCTGGAGATGACTTTTTAGGTATAATGCCAAAGGCACTCACTGGGGAAAAAAAATAATTGGCAAGCCGGACTTAACTAAACTGAAAAAAACTGGTCTAGAAAAGACGACATCAAGAGAATGAGAGGACAAGACGGTCTGGGAGAAAATATTTGCAAAACACACATCTGAGAAAAGACCAGCGTCCGAACTACACAGAGAACAGGGCGCCTGGCCGCCTCAGCCAGCAGAGCCCGCAGCTCCTGGTCTCAGGGTTGTAGGTTTGAGCCCCGTGTTGGGCATTCAGCCTATTTAAAATAAATCCATACAGGGGTGCCTGGGGGGCTCAGTCGGTTAAGCTTCTGACTTAGGCTCAGGTCATGATCTCACAGCTCGTGGGTTCGGGCCCCGTGTCAGGTTCTGTGCTGACAGCTCAGAGCCTGGAGCCTGTCTTCGGATTTCTGTGTCTCCCTCTCTCTCTGCCCCTCCCGTTTGCACTGTCTCTCTTTCTCTCTCTCTCTCTCTCTCTCTCTCTCTCAAAAATAAACTTAAAAAAAAACAAAAAGGAGTGAGCCTTCAAGCCCTGAAAAGACACGGAAGAATCTCGAATGTGCGTCACTAAGTGAAAGAAGCGAGTCTGCAAAGGCCGTGTACCCATGATTCCAACTACGGACAAACTATGGAGGCCGTAAAAAAGATGAGAGGCCGCCAGGGGCTGGGACGGGGGGACAAGGAGGCAAAGCACAGAGGGTGTTACGGTGGCGAAAGCACTCCAACGTGCCATGCTGACGGGCAACGTCACTCTGCGCTGGCTCTACGTTCCGCAGAATGTGTGCCACGCAGAGCGAACTCCGAGATTAACCGCAGACCGTGGGGGACTATGGGTCCGGGTGAGCTCATCGAGGGCACAAACCCACCACGCTCGGCCATGCTGACAGCGAGGAGGCTGAGTGGGGGGAGGGGGGGTTCACCGGACCTCTCCATCATCCTCTTAGTTTTGAGCCTAAAACTGCTCGAGCAAGATAAAGTCTTAAAAAGAAAAAGAGATGGGGCGCCTGGGGGCTCGGTCCCCTAAGCGTCCGACTCCTGATCTCGGCTCAGGTCATGACCTCACGGGTCCGTGAATTCGAGCCCCGCGTTAGGCTGTGAATTGTCCGTGAGGAGCCTGCTTGAGGTCCTCTCCCCCTCTCCCTCTGTTCCTCCCCCACTGACCCTCTCTCTCTCAAAGTACATAAATAAGAGAGAGGGGCTGTTTGAACCCTCCCCCTGCCACAGACCGGACTCCTGCCCCTGCTGGGGTGGGGGGTCCCGGGGCGGGCAGGGAGGGCAGGGGCCCGGGGGAGGCAGCCCCTCCACTTACCGCTTGGCCTCCTCCAACCGGCACAGGTACTGATAGGCGACGTTCTGCCGCCTCTGCTCGTCCATCTCCTCGGCCGTGAGGCGCTCACCTGAGGAGTCGGGGATCGGGTCACGCTGGGAGCACCGGACAAAAGGCCAGGGCACCGAGCTGCTTCCGAGCGGACTTTCTTAGGCAACTCTGTCCGGAGACCTGAAGCACCCCGGACGGCCGTCCCCCTCCCCCAGACAGCCCTGGCTCCCATCCCCAGCCCCCATCCCAGAGAGCCGCCCTGGCCAGCAGCCGAACAGGGGGCACCCTGCGTCTGAGGTGTTCCGTCCCTTTCCCCTCCAGCCACCTCCTGACCCCTTCCTCCCGTCCTTTTCAAGCCCTTCCCTCGGGGTCCCCCCACGCGGATGTCAAGACCCCCCTATGGCTTGGAATTTAGCTCCATATTTGATCCCTAACAGCCTCTGAGTTCTCCAAGGCTGGACCCGTGTCACCGTCCCCAAGGACCGTCCCAGAGACAGGCTGTCAGGACCAACGGGGACTCACCGGCCCACAGCCGTTCATTGGCATGCTACCTTCTGCGGGTCAGGCCCTGGGCTGGCGATCCTCACTCTCGGGAAACAGACTATCAGGGCGCCTGGGGGGCTCATCAGTTAAGAGCCCCCCTCTTGATTTTAGCTCAGGGCATGATCTCACTGTTTGTGAGATTGAGCCCCTCCAGGCTGATAGTGAGGAGCCAGCTTGGGATTCCCTCCCTCCCCTGCTTGTACATGTGCATGCGCTCTCTCAAAATAAGTAAATAAACTTAAAAAAGAAAAGAAAAGAAACACAGGGGCGCCTGGATGGCTCCGTTGGTTAAGCATCCAACTTTGGCTCAGGTCATGATCTTACAGTTCGTGAGTTTGAGCCCCACGTCAGGCTCTGTGCTGACAGCTCAGAGCCTGGAGCTGCTTCGGATTCTGTGTCTCCCTCTCTCTCTGCCCCTCCCCTGCCACTCGTGCTCTCTCAAAAATAAACATTAAAGAATTATTTAAAAAAAAAGAGAACACAGATTATCATTAATTAGATAAGAAAAACGTGTCAGTGGAAAACCCCAACCTAATGTGACAGGTGTAATTACAGCCCCAGAGAGACCGGGCAAGTGGCAGAGGAAGCAAAGGGTTCCACCTGTGAGCAGGATCTTAAACAATGTGAGGCGCCTGGGGGGCTCAGCCGGCTAAGCGTCCGACTCCGGCTCGGGTCATGATCTCGAGTTCGGGAGTTCAGGCCTCGCACTGGACTCTGCTGACAGCTCAGGGCCTGGAGCTGCTTCAGATCCTGTGTCTCCCCCTCTCTCTGCCCCTCCCATGCTCCCTCTCTGTCTCAGTCTCTCTCTCAAAAAATAAACATGAAAAAAAATTTAAAGAAAAAACAGGCAGAAAGGGGCGGGGAGGGGAGTAGTTCAACAAAGGGAATCTTATGGAAGAGGGCGCTCACTTGGGGTTAAGTGGAAGGACAGAGATTCGTAAAAGGTCACAAAGATAACTTTACTCTCCTCTTTGCTTAAGTCACTCGAGGAGAATAATCTCCAAGCTCATAAAATGCAGACAATAGTCTGACCCCAATCTTGAGGAAGTGGGAGTCCGTTAAGTGAGACAGCACCCATATTCTGCCCCAGCCACACCCTCCCTCCTCCGGTCCCCCAGGTCCCCCAGCTCTGAGTCTCCCCAGGGAAGACAATAGGGAGCCAGATGCGGTGGCACACAGACAAGAAATAAACACAGAGGGCCTGAGAAGAGGCAGAGCTCGGTCAGTCTTTGACTCAACACCTTATGTCAATCCTACTCCACCTTATTTCCTATCTTGCTCGTCCTGCAACGTGATTTGGAGGAGGGGCAGGGCTTAGTGGAGTCGGCAGTTGAGCAAGTTAAAACACACATCCTGGAGCACACAACCTCCGTGTTCAGATCCGACAGGACCAGCCAACTGAAGGGAACCCATCAGTCCCTTCAAGGGAGTGTACAGGGAACATGTGTCGGCTGCTAAGGACGGAAAATAAACCAGTAAGCGAATGACGTCACCCCCCAGGAATGACCTGAGGGCTGTGTGAGATGGGCGGGGCTTCGTACACACACAGGAGTCTTACAAACAAAAAAAAGTCTTCCTGCCTTTCTAAGGTCTGAAGCCAGCTTTCCTTCAACAGTGTGAACTGGGACTTTGCTTTTTTGAACCCTCACCGCGGGGAAGGGGAAGGGGTAGAAGGAGGAGATTCTGCCTTTCGATCCGAAGGTCAGACAGAAGCGTTTCTGCCACCACTCCTGACCTCGTGTCTTTCTAAAGCAGTGTTGTTGTTTTTAATGTTTATTTATTATAGAGACAGAGAAACAGAGCATGAACGGGGGAGGGGCAGAGAGAGAGGGAGACATAGAATCTGAAGCAGGTTCTAAGCTCCGAGCTGTCAGCACAGAGCCCGATGCGGGGCTCAAACCCATGAACCGCGAGATCATGACCTGAGCCGAAGTGGCCGCTTAGCCGACTGAGCCCCCCAGGCGCCCCTCTAAAGCAGGGTCTCTGCGAGCACGGCCCACGGACCCCCTGCATGACCCCGGGGGTCAGGGGAGCAGCACGCAGAGAGGGGCCCGAGTCCAGCCCCGCTGGAGCTGAAGCTCTGGGACAGGGCTGCATGGAATGCGCGCTCGAAACAAGTTTCCCGGGTAATTCCGACACGAACCTTCCGGAGGCCTCGTCTCGAAGTGGCATCAATAGCCCAGGGCTCTGGCGTCCCGCCCCCCCCACCCCCCCGGGAGCGCTGGGCATGCAAGCCTGCCACCCGTAACTGCTGCCTCTCTACGCGGCCACGCAGGCCACCTGCACCCGCCTGGCCCCGGGCCCGGAATGCGGGGGTGCGGGAGGAAGGTCTGTAAGCTTGCAAGCGCGGCCGAGTCCGGCGTTTCGCCGGCCCCGGTTCCCCCGCGGCCCGCCGGCGACC
>NC_043702.1:173850249-173861444 GCF_006229205.1 Suricata suricatta | reverse complement strand
TTTCTCCCTAGTGTCCCCACGGACCCCGTTCCGCCTCCTGTAACATTGGTGGCACCGGCTAACTTGCGGGCCAGCTTGTACTGAACTAGATGGTGCTGATGCAGAGATAAATCAGCATGAGGAATCCCTTAAAGCCTGCTGTTCTGGAATGAGTGACAGACCTAAAGTCCAATAAATTAGAGGTCAGTGATACTCAGCGAGACAAGGTCACTGCTGCAATGAAGCTAAGGGCAGGGAAGGTCTGGAAGACTGCCTAATGGAGGCGACAGCTGATCTGAGTTGGAAAGGGAACAAGATTTCATCAGACTGAAAGAGAGGAATTTCAGTCCGTGGAAACAGCATGTGCAAGAGCAGGGAGGTGAGTTCAGGAAATTAGAATCGGTTCAGTTTTATCGGACAACAAACTGGGGCAGGGAGAGAGCCCGAAGGGGACCAGCGAGCGCCTCAGTATCTTGGGCAGCACTGTGGTGCCAGAGTGTGCTCTGGGGACGCCACAATCCAAAGAACACATTGGACCCAGGGCAGCGCCAGATTCCTGTTTTGTAAAGACTCCTTCTGCAGGGGTGTGGAGCAGGGCAAGGCTAGGGGCAGAGACCACGGAGAGTGTAGGGCAGTAGTGCAGGTGAGAGGCCGGAAAGTCTGAACTAGTAAAAATAATGATGACAGACACCTGTCCTAAATTGTTTTGTTTTGTGTTTTACTATGTTAACTAGTAGGTTTCCCCATCTGGTATTTCTCCTTTTGCTCTCCGCTCCCCATGCCCATCCCTCATTCAAGCAGCGAGACAGCCTGGGTCCATAGCCTCAGGGGAGAGAGTTGAAGGGGTGGGAAACAAAATATCCAAACCTTCAGAGGAACAGAAGAGACTCAGGGCAGAGACAAGACTGTTTATGGGCGGGGAGGGGGTTGAAGAGTGGGTGTTCCCTGAGACCAGAAGGGATCCGCCTTGCTCTCCACCGGCAGGAAAGTGGAGAGAATCTCGGCTCCTGGTGATAGAGGCCGCGCACCCCGCTTTCTGGGCCTCGCAGGACCCTGACCAGGAGCAGCTGCATAACGAGGCCCTCAGACGGGTGTGCAGACACTCCCAGCTCAGCCGGAAGGGAAGTACCCGGATAGGTTCCCTCGCTTCTGCTTTGGGACGAGGGCCCCGGGCCTGATAGGAAGAAAGGAGGTGGCAGCAAATGGCAAGTAGATGGCTCAGGACCCAGTGGGCCTTCCCTCTCAAGTCCCAGCGTCCCGCACTCCCTACGTCTGCGGAAAAGGCGGGGGACAAGGAAACCGACCACATTGTCTCCACCAGGCATGGGGCCACAGGGGCTTGAAACAGGGACTGGGGACAGAGGCATTTCTCGCATACCGGAGCTAGGGACCAGCGCACGACAGAGACGTGCATCGTGTTTATTGTGCGCTGGCACTATATTTAGCATTATCTTGTTTAATCTTCACAAGACAGAAGAGGGAACCCAGGCTTAGAAATGCCACACAGCTAAAACCTAGTGGCACCAAGCTTGAACTCCATGCCACTGTGCACTGTGCCATCCCCCTCCCCCCACCGACTGTGGCATTCCCCCCCCCCCACCGCCCCCATTGGCCAGAGACAGCGGAGGACAGGGCGCGGCAGCGGAGAGGGTCCTAGATGCCCTCCGCGCTTCCAGCTTACGGACTGGGTTGGTGGTGGACCAGCTAACACTGGCGACATGGGATGGGTAGATGGGAGGAAACAGGAATTTCGCTTGGGCAAAGTAAGTCTAGAGACACAAGCTTAGAAATTATCCGGGGCGGGGGGATGGGCATGCCTGGGTGGCTCAGTCAGTTAAGCGTTTGACTCTTGATTTCCATTCAGGTCATGCTCTCATAGTCATGAGATCAAGCCCTGCATTGGGCTTTGCGCTGACATCGAAGAGTCTCTTTCCCCTCTCTCTGCCCCTCCCCAGCTCTCTCTCTCTCAAATAAATAAACAATAAAAGAAATTATTGGCTTATCAGTGCCACGAAAATCGGAGGAGTGGGTGCAATTTTCATGGAAATATATGTAAAGTAAGACGGGGCAAAGGGCAGAGCATTGGGGACCGTTAGCATTGAAGGGGTGGACAGAGGGCCCAGCAAAGGAGACAGAGAAAGCGTTGTCAGAGGAAGAGAACGTGCCAGGACACAGTGGGTCGTGGGAGCCCTAGTGAGGGGAGAGTTGCAAGAAGATATCAGATAAAGTGGGTATCAAACCAGAAAATGATTCAGAAATGATCACTGGATCCTTGAGAGGTCATTGGAACCTTGGTGAGCTTAGTTGGAGTCCCTGCAGCACCCCAGCACCTCTCCCCTGCAGGAAAGTCTGTGGAGGAGCCCAGAGGAGCTCCCTGGCCGGGCTCCGGGAGCGGCCTGGAGGCAGGTGGGCAGGAGCTGCACGCAGGGGAGAAACGCCTTCCTCGGCAGTGGCCCTTCTGTGGCACCCAGCACGGGTCTGCACCCCTCGGGCACTCAGCAGGCGCTGCCCGACCAACGCAGGGAGTCCAATGACTCCCTGGTAACTTTGTTTCTGGCAAAAGACCTCTCTACTTCCAAAGGGGCTTCTGGCCCAGGTTAACGAGGACACTGCTTCGTGATGCCGGCCACCCCGGGTGAGTTAGCGCAGTGGCCCTGTCCCGGGCCTGCAGTCCTTTCATCCAGCAGCACGTGGACGTTGCCGCTCAGCGGAGCTGGGAAACGGATGGGGGGGACAGAGACTCTTCTGGTTTCCAGGCCTTTCCTGACCATCAGCCTTTCTCCTCATGGAATACACCACGCAGGAGGACAGTGTGCATGGGTGTGTGTGTGTGTGTGTGTGTGTGTGTGTGTGTGTGTGTCTGTGAAAGGGCTCACTTCCAGGACAGCCCAGGCCTCCTTAAAGCTTGCAACCACAGTGGAAAAGACCCTGGGCTCCTCAGCCCAGAATCAGGAAACCTGGGGTCCAACCCGGGCTGCATGGCTCTGTGACCTCAGACAAGTCCTACCTGCTTTCTGAGCCCACTCCCCTCGGCTGTGGAATGAGTTCGGCACAGATGATCTCTGGGGTTGTCACCAATCTCAAGCCCCCCTGCTGTGGCTCCTTTTGCTTCAAGTGGGGGACTTGAGGGGTGTGTGCAGGGGTGGGGCAGGAAGGGCAGTGGAATCCCGGGATCCAGTGACTGTGCCCAGGCACCCTCAGATCCGGCACTAGGATAGGGCATCTGAGCTGTCCATCAAAAACTTCCCTAGAGTGGAGGGCGGTGCCTGGTTGTGAGCTCAGAGCTCGGGGAGGTAACCCAAGCCAGAGGGACCATTCCAGAAGGCCGGCCCGCAGAGAGGATCCAGGGAGGTAAGGCACCCTGTGGCTGGGGCCCCAAGACCTGCTGGGGTCAGCCAGGAATGCCCTGGGGATGAGGGCCTTGAAGGCATGATTGCTAGGTGTTCTTAGTTGCAGGGTGAATTTCTTTGAAAAGAGAGACACCTCTGCCTGCCTCTCCCAAGAAAGAGGGGAGAGAACGGAAGAAAAGTGGGGGCGGGGGTTGCTGAGCGCCCAGGCCCTGGTCTTTACCGCCCTTTCCACACACCCCCCCTCCCTGTCTCCTGGGAAGAGGGATCAGGAACAGGCTTTGCCCTTCTAAGGGAGCCACCCTAACGGGAGCGCAGGCTGATGACTGGCGCCAGGTGCCGGGGGACAGAACTGGCCAGCCGTGGAGAAAGAGGTCCCCAAGCTGGGGCGTGGGTGTGAAGGGACAGACTGCTCCCTCCTTCCAAAAGTGGATTCCTTGCCACTTCAATGCCTGCTCCGCTCGGTGTCCCCAGCGCCCTCCAGGCCCCCAGATGCAGCAGGTGCTCACTGAGCATCTGCTGAGCTGACTCGACCCAGGAGCGCCTAGACTGTGAGTGGACGGGCGTCCGCGGGGACCAGTGGATGGGAGGGGAGGCCCTGTGCGCCCCGCTCATCTGCCCATTCGTTTACTCATTCAGTGAATGCTTTCCGTATTGCGGTGAGGAACACATAACAGAAATTTTTATCACATTCAGCCGTTCATCAAGGCGCAGCCCGTAGCACTAGGTGCACACCCACTAATGTGCAACCATCCCCATCAGCCGTCTCCATCCCATTCGATGAATGTTTATTGAGGACCTACTATGTGCCAGGCCCTTCACGTTGCTCCAAATCTGGTAGGAGAGATAGACAAGAAAGTCATCAACTTTTACTGGGTGCGATCAGTGCTGGAAAAGACACAGGCATAATGTGCTCTGGGCTCCAGAAGGGCCCGGAAGGCTGAAGGAGGAGGCTTTCTGTTACTCGAAGTGGGTCCTGACGGAAGACAGAGAAGGAGCGGCGACATTGGAGTGAGGGCGGTGTGGCACCGGGGAGGCTCACTCAGCGAAGTGCGGGGGCAGCAAGAAGTGCTCACAGCCCTGGGGGGTGGGGGTAGAGCTGAGTCACCCTGGGAGGCTCCTGCTTTGGAGAAAGCCAAGGGTGACATACTGACCCCTCTGCTCCCTATTATCAGCACTATGTCTTTCTCCAACCCTGAGGATACCCCCCAAGAGCCTGAGTCTGAGCCCGAACCCTCAACCTCCAAGCAGAAGAAGAAGAGGAGAAAGCGGCCACAGCAAGAGGCCAGCATCCACGCCCTCACCAGGGCCGGCCACGGAGCGCTCCTGGCTGGCCAGAGCCACGAAGCCTTGACCAGCTTTGAGAGGGCCTTTGTCCTGGCCTCTGAGGCCCCGCAATCGCGGGACACCCCCGTTCTCAGGGCCTGTGCCTTCAACCTGGGGGCTGCCTACGTGGAGACCGGGGACCCAGCCCGGGGCCTCGAGCTGCTTCTGCGAGCCCGGCCTGAGGAGAAGGCACAGGGCAGGTGTCATGGTGACCAGTGTTTCAACGTGGCCTTGGCCTACCAAGCCCTGGGCGACCTGCCTCATGCTTTGGCCTGGTACCAGAGGGCCCTGGGTCACTACCAGCCGCTGGGTGACCATGGGCAAGCCCAGGCAAAAATGGGAGCCTGCTACCAGGCCCTGGGACAGCCGGAGCTAGCAGCCCACTGTCTGCGGGAGGCAGGCCGGGCCTACGCCCAGGCGGGGCAGCCCCAGGCCGCGGCCCTGGCCTTGGGGGCTGCAGCGGGGTGTATGGTGGAGAGCGGGCGGCACAGGGTGGGCGCCGTGGTGCAGGTGCTGGAGGAGAGCCGGAGGCTTGCGGAGAGGACCCCTGAGCGCAGACTGCTGGGTGAGGCCCACGGGCACCGGAGGTGTGGGGTCTGGGGAGATCAGACCGGGCGATACTCTGAGAGGTGGGGTGCAAGCAGAAGCTCTCCCGAGGGCTGGGGACCCCGTGAGAGGGGGCAGGGGCCGCCCCGGCACAGCTGAGGCTGACTGGCCATGCCCTCCAGGGCGCCTCTATAACGACCTAGGCCTGACCTACTCGCAGCTCCGGCTGTTCCCGCTTGCCGCGGAGGCCTTCCTGCGGGCCCTGCCCCTGTGCCGGGTGCCGGGAGAGGAGGCCACGGTGCTGAGGAACCTCGGGGTGGCCCACAGTGCCCTCGGCAACCACCGGCAAGCCCGGGACTTCCACCAGAAGGCCGCCGACCTGCATGGTGGGCACCAGGGGCAGGGGGCTGGGACTGGGACCAAGGGACTAAGGCAGGGGGCGCTCCCGCTGGGGGCCCGAGGCTGGCGCGCAGACAGACCTGGTTATGGGGCCAGGAAGCCCAAGGGGTGAGGGGTGAGGGCTGGGGGTGCAGGAGGTGGGGTAGCCAGACGGGATGGTGGGCTGGGAGCCCGGAGGCAGGGCCTGGGGCTGGGGAGGCCGCGGTGGGCAGAGGGAAGGGCCCCGGCCGGAAGAGCCTGATGCGGAGCCCAGTGCCTCTCTGGCTGAGCAGCTGTGTGACGGTGAGTCACTGTCACTCCCCGAGCTTCGGCTGCTGCACCTGCAAGAAAGGAACTTTGCCGCTTTGGGGGGCCGGGTCACTGGTCACGAGGTCATTGCATGGCTCAGAGGGGCGGGGGGGGGGGCAGGGAGCAGGGCAGGGGGCGCATTCAGGCCGCAAAGCAGGCCTGAGGTCTCTGCAGTGCCGCTGGAAGTGGAGGTGTGCTGGGGCTGAGCACCACGACTCCTGGGGGCCTGTCCTTGGCGGTTGGGGGACGCGCCTCTGCGGCCAAGGTCCCCTCTTACGAGGGGGTGGCTCTGTCGTCAGGCTCCGCGGGGCAGCGGCAGGAGCAGGGCCGGAGCTTCGGCAGCCTGGCATTTGCCCTGAGCCAGCTGGGGGACCACAGAGCAGCCAGGGACAGCTACCTCCACGCCCTGCAGGCGGCCCGAGACACCGGTGAGGCAGGGACAGGTGGCTGGCGGGGGGCTCCTTGGGGCTGGTGGGGAGGCTCAGTTGTGTGGGGGGCCACGAGAGGACCCCTGGCTGTCTCCCCAGGGGACGCGAAGGGCCAATGGCAGGCCTGCGAGGGGCTGGGGGCTGCTGCGGCCAGACTGGGGCAGCACGACCAGGCCCTGACGTACTATAAGGAGGCGCTGGCTCGGAGTCAGGTGAGACGCTGCGCCCCCGAACCTCGCTCTTCCTGCCCCCCTCCCAGAAGCCTCCTCTGCTGACACTCCTGCCTTCGCCTGGTCTCCCCCACCCTTCACCACCCACCAGACAGGCGCCGGGAACAGTGTCCTAGGCCACCTACTGGGAGGAGGGGTTCGTTTCTGTCTACAACTGTGGGCAGGCGGTGGCAGGATCCTGGCAAAGGCCCGGGAGGGGGGAGAAGGAAGACAAAGCCCCCTTCCCCTCCTCCATCTCCTGTTTCTTTCCTCCCTGATCCCCAGGGGACCGCATAGTGCAGGCAATCACCCCCGTCACCCCCGTTATCCACCCTCTCTCCAGAAGGAGCCGGACTCTGTGCGGGACCGGCTGGTGGCCAAGCTGGCGGACGCCATGAGGACGCACTTGGCCCAGGCCGGGGTGGTTCCCACGCACACTCTGGTGAGGTGACACCTGAGACAAGGAGTGGGGGTGGGGAGGGTTGGCCCGGAGAAGGGGATGGTGGCAAGCAGAGCTGATGCCCTCCAGGCTGCCGCCCTGGACTGCCCGTGTGCCAGACTGCATCTGCCCCAGAGCCTGCAGAGGGGACACATACCGCCTTTCCGGGGCCACCTGGGGGTAGGGAGGGGAGCGAGGGGAAGTGGCATGTCTCCCAGGGCTAGTCAGGGCCAGGCCTTTGCCTGGGTGGTAACTAGCCCGGAGGCTGAAGCCAAGGGGTGCAGGCAAGGATGCTGAGCCCTCCCCGGAGGAGCTGGAAACCGTCCTTGGCTGCAGTTCTCCGAAAGGCCACAGGATGGCGGCCGTACTGCGGGAGGTTCGATTCCCCGGCTCCCCAGCGGGGGGCCGCTCTCCGTGGGCCTCCGCCATCCCCTCGCTCTCCGGATCCCCCCACTCTCTCTGCCTCCCTGACTCTCACCCCTCCAGGTACCCTCAGGCAACCTCCCACCCAGAAATTAAAATTCTACTTGAGTATATATTATATCTATTTAATAGGGTTTATATCATCTCTTAAAGACCAGAATGCTATATTTATAATTTGCAAGTGAAACTAAATTAGCCTGGTCCGGACAGAGGACTGGACTGGGGTCAGAAGAGCTGGGGTCCATCTGAAGGCAGCCACCGACTTCCTGTGACTTTGCCCCTGGAGGCCCCAGGCAGGAGGAGGTGGAGGCCAGGCTCTGGCCATGTCTGATCCACCGTGAGCCTGAGTTCTAACTTGAGGGTCCCTAGCAGAGACCTGGCCTCGGATTCCCATTCTCAGAGGCGTGGCACACCCCCATTTGTCTCTAGCACATCTCTGTCTGTGTGGGGCCACTGCCTGTGCAGGGAACATAAGCTCGCGGATGGATACATCACAGCGGGCTCCCTTTACTCCCCGCCACCCCCAGACTTCGGCTCCAGGGAGGCCGCAGGCTCCAGGCAGGCCGGAAGGGGGCAGAGCGGAAGTGCGGCACAGGTGAGTGGGGCGGGGCCATGGCCCAGCATGGGCACCCCAGGGAGGAGGGGCTGGGCCCTGGCGCAGCTCTGCCTCCTGTCCCCTGCCCCTCCAGGTCTTTGGCTGGGTGGGAGGAAGAGGAGTCGGAGGCGAACCAGGAGGAGAGAGAGGACCACACGCCATCCGATGTCCCTGAGGCCTCTTGGGCGCAGAGGCTGGAGTGTGAGTGGCAGCAGGCTGTTCCCAGCTGTGTCTCCTGCCTGGAAACTGAGCACTCTCTCTCCCCCACGTTCGTTTCCTGGACCCCTTCTCCCGTCACCCCCGCCTCACTGCTTCCGTGGCTTTTCTAACTTCTAGAACTTTGCAGCTTAGAACAGCAAGTTTCGGTGACAGCCTGCCCCGTGCCAGGTGCTGAGACTGCGTGATCTCCTTGCCCTGGCGCCCCCCACACCAGCCTCTTCCCCAAAGGCTTCGACCTCTGGGGCCACAGCTCCTGGCTACGCGCTGTTCACGCGTGAATTCCCGGTCTTCTGCTCAGCGCGCCGTCGGCCCGGCTTTACTGAACACCTGCCGGTGCCCCGGCCAGTCTTCCGTGCGCGCTCCGTGTCGGTGCCCGCGAATGCACCCCGACACGCACACGCCGTGCTCTTCTCCCTCTTTCCAGCATGTGGTTCTTGGCACAGAGACAAATGTGGCGAATGTGCCTGTCCCTCTCCATCCAGGTCCAGGACCCAGGGCCCGTCTCCCGCTTGGAGGCCAAGGCCCCCTCCAGATGGAGCATCCTGGCATTCTGGTACCCAGAGGCCCCCAAGTCAACAGGTGGGAACCTGGGGGAAGGGGAGTGGCCTGGGGAATGGGGGGAGGGGGAAGATCTGGTCCAGCGCTTGGGGGTACAGTGCCCTCAAGCAATCTTAACAACACTCACCCAGCTCTGGAAGCCCTGGGGGGCCGTCTCCTGCACAGCCCTAGCTGTAGGTCTCCCAGAGAGGGAGTCCCAATGGGTGGGGGACGTGGGGCTCAAGCCTGCCCCCTACTGTCCTGGGGCCCAGCGTCCAAGGTGAAGGCCAAGGAGGGCAACAGGGGCTGCAAGGACAGGCTGCCCGCCGCCCTTTCCCCGCCGCTGCCCCTGGCCAGCCCTCCCCGCCCCCCGCAGGTCACCCAGATGGCCCAGGGAAACCCCAGGCAGGATCCCTCAGAGGAGACCCACCAAGTCTGGCTTCTGTACAATCATGTGACTCCACTCTGCTGGCCCCGGATGCGGTCTCTGTGCTACCTCCGCAGCACACTCACCACGTCCCGGGGATCTGGGACCAAATTCAGCGCTGCGTGGACCGGGCACAGAACGCCATCCACGGATGGGCTGCCGAGCACGCTGAGCAAGGGCTTTGCGCTCTCGGCTCTGGGATGCTCAGCTTGCTCCTCACTGGGAGTTTTGGACTCAGGGGACTAACGGGAAACGGGAAATGCACAGTGAATTTCCTTCTGGATGCGAACCCCATGGCTGCTAAGGCCCTTGCCAGTTCTACTAAAAGCTGTGACTCGTTGGTCTAGAGGCTTTGCAGTCACTGACTGTCTCCGGACCTCTATTTTCCCAAATGGGAAATGGGGATATGACCCAGAGGGGACACCTCTGAATGCACTGCTGAGCCATCGCGGGCTCAGGAGGCAGCGCCGGCCCATGTTCTCCACGAAGAGACCTGGCCACACTTTGACAAGTGGCAGGTGTATGTATTTTTTATGTATTTTTTGCTTTAAGTTGAAATAAAAGGATGTGTTCCAGGTCGTGTCAGAGAAGAGTGTAGTGGAAACTACACTCTGAACTACTCACTGTGGGATTTTGTGATTCATTAAAATATCTGCAGAGGGCCTACCATATGCCCAGCACGCCAGGAGCTGCTGGGGACACTGGGCACATGGGGACATGGCCACTCGTCCTTGTTGTCTTGTCTTGTTGGGGATGTTTTGATTTGGGTGCAGGTTGACCTGCCTATAACAGAGCCCAGTGTAACCTACCCGTGCCTTTATTTATGTATGTATGTATGTATTTATTTATTTATTTTCTATTTATTTGGGGGGTGGGGAAGAGAGAGAGAATCCCAGCACAGACGCGGGATCCGGTGAGATCATGACCTGAGCTGAAATCAAGAGTAGGACGCTTAAGCGACTGAGCCTCCCAGGAGCCCGGTAACTGTGCCTTTAAACAGAGGGAACTTCACTCGTGACCATGGAACAGTCCCTGTGGATGTGGACACAGCGGCTCCCTGGCGCTCAGGAAGTCAGGTGTCTGCGTCCTCAACACAGCATTCCCGAGTGTCCTGAACTACCCCCCACTCCCACCCCACGGCATACCCCCTCCATTCCTGCGGTGAGAAAAGAAAAGGAAGTGGAGGGAAACATGCGTTTTTTAAAAAGTGCGATCTGGCAGTTGCAAGTCATTTCTGCTCACGCCTCATTGGTCAGAGTTTAGTCACATGTGCGGCAGCTGCAAGGGAGACCGGAAGACGCCAGGTTCCGCGGGGCAGCCACGTGGCCAGTTAAAACTCGGGGGTTCCACTGCCAAAGGAAGAAAGGAGAATGGGTTTTGAGGGACAAGTAACAGCACCTGCCACACGCGGGTATCCCCACGGGGTCAGGCCAACCCGGTAACAACTGTCACTGGCTGTATTATCTTAGGGAAATGATCTGTAGTCAATTTCCTCATCTGTAACATGAGGTCAAAAACACACCGCAGGACTGAAGCATCTGGAACTCAGCAGGGCTCCATCCATGAGCCCTTCCTAAGCTGGCTTTGAAGGCGTTTCCCAAAGAAAACTCTAGAAGTCTGAAAAGCAGAAATAGCATGGAGTACGTCTTCGCTCCCGTCCTGCTTGCTTGCTGACCTAGGTCCCTTGGTCTGTAGCAGAACACCTGCTTTCCTGGAGATTCTGCAGACTACTGGCCTTGAGGAGTGAGGGAACGGGCTCCCCGGGAAGTTAAGGCCTGTGCGTCCACGGTCATGTCCACAAACGACTAAGGGAAGCACTAGCTTCCCTTGCACAAGCCCCCACGTTTCTGGCGCCGCCCTCCCCTTAAAAACCCTCCCCGCGTTGGGAACCGCCTGCGGTGTTAAGTGACATTAGCCCAAGTGAGCGGGCGCGGTGGCCGGCCCTGCATGCGCTGGCGCCCGTGGAGCGCGTACTCGCAGGGCACCGACACCAGGGAGGCCCCGGGGACTCAGCTGGCACGTGCCCGGCCAGG
>NC_043702.1:173847398-173850149 GCF_006229205.1 Suricata suricatta | reverse complement strand
CCAGACCGCACTCTCACCCGGCCCCGTCTGTCCCAGGGCTGCTCGTCTTGGGATCACGATGAAGGCTAAGCTTGCTCGGTTGGAGGCCCAGGAGCAGGCCTTCCTGGCTCAACTCAAGGGCCGGAACCCCGGGGCCCCTCAACTACAGTCTGAGAGCAAGCCCTGCAAAAAGAAGAAAAAGAAAAGGAAGCAGGAAGAGGAAGGAGAGGTGGCAGCAGCTGACGAGAACACAGGAGAGGAGTGCCCAGGGGACCCAGGGCGGTGCCGCAGGAGAGGCAAGAAGAAAAGGCGGCCAAAAGCCATTGCAGAGACGGAGGGCACAGATGTCTGGAATGGGGGCGGAGAGGCCACAAGGACAAGTGAGCGTGGAGAGGGGGAGAGTGGGGAGCACACCGATGGGCCCCCTAGGAAAAGGAAAAGCTGGCGGCACCGTGCAGAGGAGGAGGGGGTCTCGGGTGGGGCGGGAGGTGGCATGGAGGCTGTGGAGCTGGGCAGCAGGTGGAGGCAGGGGGAGGAAGAGTGGGGCGCAGAGGACGTGGAGGGGGCTACAGTGGCTGGGGGCGCCCTGGAGGCAGCAGGCAGCGCGCACAGGGACGGGGAGAGCAGGAGAAGCAAGAAGAAAAGGCAGCGGCCCGAGGAGGAAGAGGAGGGCTCAGGCAGCAGAGGTGAGAAGCAGCAGCAGGGAAGAGCTGGAGTCCGCCCTGATGGGAGAGCAAGAAAGAAGAAACAGAAGAAGAAAGAATGAAGGCCAGGATGGGGCTCCACTGAGTCCCTGTTGGGATCTGGAGCTTCAGACCCCAGCAGACCCAGGCCGCCTGCATCCTCTCAGGGAAGAGCCCTCCCAGGAGGAAGGTGGGCACCTGCTGCCTACCCACCAGAGGGCGTGGGCACAGCGTCCTCACAGCTTCCAACTGAGATGTGACCTGGGGTGCCTCGGGGCGCAGTGCTGGGGACTGGAGACAGGGACGGGAAGGTGAGAGCCCAGTGATGGGGCACCCTTGCCAGAGGCAGCTGCCAGTGCAGGGGGCAGGCAGAAGGGAAGGCAGCCCATTGCTCGCCAGGCTCAGCACTAGGAGATGTGGTTAGATGTGGGCTTGGGTTCCTGGCCTTTGCGGAAGCACTGACTGGCCTCTCCGTGCCCGGCGTGGGAAGGCCCTGAATACAGACTAGTGTCCTCTGACGCTTCAAGCAATTTATTGTGTTCACCAACCCCCCCCCCCCCACGGTCTTGCTGCCCAGTTAGTGGGAGGAGGAAGCTCAGAGAACGTCCCTCGAGAGTTTTTTCCCAGCATCTGAAAGTCCATTTTCAGTGCCCCTGAGGCCACGGCAGCTGCCCCGCCTGCTCTGCTCCCCCAGAGAGGTGGCGCCTCGTCCCCAGTGCAGCTCTCCGGCCGCCAGGGACCCTCAGTGCCAGGTCTGCTCCAGGAGGCCATGAGGGTTTACTGGGAGGGCCGCCTGGCGCCCGGCTCAGCGCAGGCGGTAGACGCACTCTGTGCCAGGGTAGGGTGGCAGGTTCAGCTGGTACTTCCGCTCCAGAGCCGGTGGCACAAAACGGCCCCCCAGGTAGTGGTAGCGGCCGGTGAAGTGGGCCGCGGACTTTTTGGGCGCCGTCAGGGAGATGAGCAGGTCGGGCTGGATCCCTCCCGAGTTCCCCTTCTCCACGTCCCATCCTGGAAAGAGGGTGGTGGTCAGGGAGTGTGAAGAGGCCGGGTGTCCGTTCCTCTCCTGTATCTTGTCCTGCCCCAGTCCTGACCGAGCGGGGGCCCCGTGTCCCCAAACCCTTGGCACCCTGTGGCCTCCTACACTTCGGTGTCACCAGCACTTGGGCTGGGCCGTGTCTCAAGACAGGGCAGGACCCCAGCCCCAATCCCTCCCCAGTCCCGTGGCCCGGCACCTGAGGGAATGTCGATGCTCGCGACGGGCACGGTGAGCCCGCCCAGGACGTCCAGGATGCCGCGGAAGGGCTCCCGGACATCCCCTTTGAAGCTGAAGCCAAAGATGGCGTCCACCACCAGCTCGTACAGCTCGTCGATCAGCTTGGGCTGCGGTGGAGCAGGGGAGAGGGTGTGAGAGCCCCAACGGGACAGGGCTGTCCCCTGCACACACCACTCGGGCACCTGCGTCGTTTCATCTCCGGCAGAGACTTCGGTGCAGCCTGGTCAGTGGTTTAGGCCGAGCTGAGTCCCCACGGTTTCTGTTCCAGGTGCCTGCCTGCCAGTGGGGGGGCCACCAGGTGGGGCCACCGCGGCTAGAGTCAGGACAGACCCCTGCCTTCTCTGCAACCCCCGCCCCTCCATCTGTGAAACGCGTTAAGAAACTTAAAAGTTCGCACTGCCCATCCTTAAGTCCGTGTCCCTGCAGGGCAGGCTCAGGAGGAGGCAGTCCCTTCAGTCCGGCAAGAGTGGCAGGGCTGCCTGCGGCCGGGCCCTGACCTCAGAGGGAAAGGTGTGACCGTGGCCGTGAAGGGCCGGCAGCCAGGGGCACCGCTGGAGCGGGTCTTCCTGAGGGGCGAGGCCCGTCCTGCTCAAAGAGCACACTCCGGGCACCAGTTTGGGGCACTGCCCACCTGCCCGGGGGCGGGGCGAGAGCAGAGCCACCTACCTCTGGGGGCATTTCACCCAGGAAGGGGATGTCCATTTTCTGGCACTGGGTCACCAGCGCGTTGAAGAGTGGCTTGTTAGGCCTTTTGGGGTAATAGATGGTTGGCTGGTAGCCCTGGGGGAAAGGAGAAGGGTCGTTCAGGGCCGGATC
>NC_043702.1:173846000-173847298 GCF_006229205.1 Suricata suricatta | reverse complement strand
TTAAAAGTCCATTGTGAGTCTCTCCGTGCAGGTTTGAATCCTGCTGCCAACCGCTCCCCTTTTCCGGCGGGCAGAATGCCCTCTGCTCGAGGTCAGTGTTTTGCTTTATTTATGCCCACCCTGTGAAGGGCATCCTGTTTTCTTGAAAAGTAAAACCGGTTTCTAGGAAATGGAGTATTCGCATAACAGGAAAGAAATTCTTTTTTTTTTTAAATTTTTTTAATGTTTTATTTATTTTTGATACAGAGAGAGACAGAGCATGAGAGGGGGAGGGGCAGAGAGAGAACCGGAAGCAGGCTCCAGGCTCTGAGCTAGCTGTCAGCACAGAGCCTGACGCGGGGCTCGAAACCACAAACGTGAGATCTGACCTGAGCCGAAGCCAGAGACCCAACCAACTGAGCCACTGAGGCGCCCCAGGAAAGAAATTCTTAAGATAAGTTGCTACACAAGGTTCAATGAACATTATTTCAGATCCGTTGGTCAGGTAAATCCAGATTCCAGCCCAGTCGCTTTGGGGGGAAAGGTCATCTCTTTCACAGACTCTATCCGTTTCTCTGATGGTTTTCTGGCCAGCACGCATATTTCTCTGGGGGTCTGAGGCCATTCCCCGAATTCAGCTGTGATTTCTCTCGGATCAGTGGTCAGAAGAAGAAATGAACAGCTCTAAGGTAAGCGTGGCGGCCAGCTCGGAGGCGGTGTTCTCGCCCCCTCCACTTGGGTGGATTTCGAAATCGCAAATGTGGATTTCTGTATTAGGATGTTTCTGCCTCATGTTTTCACCTAAGTTTTGAAACCTTCTCAGAAATGATATTCAAGGTTAGGCCTCTGACAACCTTATTGTGGCCCCTGGTGCCGACACGTCCTCTCCTCCTGGCACAACAAAACTACCTTTTTGCAGCAAGAAATGCAAAAATACACAGGGTGGATATGAGTCCCAGAATAATTTGGAACGTTAAGAAAGCAGGGTTGGGGGTGGTGGTCTTTCTTTTTACGCTGTGAAGGTACTGTTTAAAGCATACTAGAGGGGCGCCTGGGGGGCTCAGTCGGTTAAACGTCAGGCTTCGGCTCAGGTCAAGATCTCACGGTTCGTGGGTTCGAGCCCCGCGTCAGGCTATGTGCTGCCTGCTCAGAGCCTGGAGCCTGCTTCTGGTTCTGGGTCTCCTTCTCTCTCTGACCCTCCCCTGCTCGCGCTGTCTCTCTCTGTCTCTCAAAAATAAATAGAAAGCATCAGAAAAAAAAACAAAACATACTAGAGATTTTGGACGCCGGCTCCGCTGCGGAAAGTTGGACGTGTTGCA
>NC_043702.1:173843607-173845900 GCF_006229205.1 Suricata suricatta | reverse complement strand
AGAGATATCAAAATTGTTCAAGAAATCAAGGGGGAGCCACAGATAATAGACCTTTAGAAGCTGTTGGGGAAATATAATTAAAAAGAAAGTCTCCCGACAGACAATCTGCTACAGGAATAGCAGAGACATAAGGAAATATCATTCAAAACACTGGGGGTTTTGCAATTTAGAGTCATATGTTAGCCGAAGCTAGGCCCAAATTATCCCAGGAAAATGAGAGATCACAACCATTAAGAAGGAAGGCACTGACTGGATGGAGGGTCCTGAGCTGGGAGACAGGCCAGATGTGCATTTAGTATTTAAAACAACTGACACAAAAAGCAATAGGAAATATGAATTGTCCTATTCCTCTTAAAGAGATTGAATTCACAATTTAGAAAGTCACTCATATAAACCTCCAGGTGTAGATAGATTCATTTGTAATTTCTTCTTTGCAAAGAGAGATGAAATCAATGCTACAGGAATCCTTTTAGAGAATAGAAAAAGAACATCTTTCAACTCATTATATGAGGCCAACGTAACTGTGAACCAGAACCTGGAAAGACATTATGAGAACAGCACATTCCAGGGCCAAAGTCTCTTATAAACAGAAGTGAAGCTCAAAACTGTTAACTACGCTATTGGCAAATCAAATCAAGCATACTTTTTAAAAAAGCGAAAACATGACCAAATGGTATTTATTCTAGAAATTCAAGATTGGCTTTATGTTTTTATTTTTTTAATTAACATTTATTTTTGAGAGACAGAGTATAAGCAGGGGAGGGGCAGAGAGAGAGAGATGAAGACACAGATTCCGAAGCAGGCTCTAGGCTCTGAGCTGTCAGCACAGATCCCCGTGCGGGGCTTGAACTTACAGACCATGAGATTATGACCTGGGCCAAAGTCACAGGGTTCACGTACTGAGCCACCCAGTCACCCCTTGGCTTAACATTTTTAACATGTAATTTACTAAATCAATAAAATAAATGTGAGAACCAATGATCATTTTATTCATCATAGAAAAAGCATTTGATAAAATTGAATATCAATTCATGGTAAAAACTCAAAAAATGCCAAATAGAGGGGAATTTCTTTAGCCTAACTAAAACTGTAAAATAATACCTACAGTGAACCCAAGTTTGGGAACAGGACCAAGATGTCTACATTATTTCTTGTACAAAACATGCTGCTGGATGTAAAATCTAGTGCAATGAAACCAGGAAAGAATAATTGATACTAATACTGGGAAAGAAAAACTTTCATTATTAGAAGATAACTTGATTATGAATGTACAAAGCTGAGAAGAATCTAAAAACTATTGGAATTAGTTAAAGGAATATCATTCCTTACTACTTGTTACTATTCAGAAGGTGATTGCCTTTGTGGTCAATGTATAAAATATCAAACATGTGATACAATCTAGGAACAAACAAGTGAAATATGAAATTTTCTAAATTCCATTTCAATCGCATCAGAACCATTACCTAGGAATAAGTCTGACAAAAGTGTACAAGACGACATCAAAAACTATAAAACAGTATTGGGATGAAATAAAGAAGACGTGAGGAAGTTCTGCACCAGGTTTGGACGGGGGATGACTCAGTAGTGCGAGGGTGTCACATCACCTTACACTGATCCACAATGAAATCCGAATCAAAATCTCAGAAGGTATTTTTGAAGAAACTGGTTCTAAGCAAAGGAACTTGAAAAGTCAATATTGCAGAAGACAAACTAGACTAGAACGATTATGCCGGCAGTTTACCAAATAGGTCCTAAGGAACTTTAGTCAAGCATGGGTGGGCTTTTTCATAATGATACATTTTGGTAGAATTAAATAAATCTTGACTTCCAATTTCACATGATAAATGCATTATAAACAAGACTATTTCACGATAAACCTTCATGTGAAAGAAACAACAACCCAGTTTCTAGAAGAAAACAGAGCAGAATATATTCATGGACTTGGGCTAGAGAAAGAGTTCTCACATGGGACCGTTTGAGTCATAAAATAAGAAGGTAATGAATTGGACACTTTAAGGATGTATTTGTTGCAAAAGACAACATGAAACCAAAACAAGTAAGCACACAAGCCTTGGAGTGGGAGGAGGTATCTGGGGTCTCTAAGAATGGACCACTCAACCTGAAAATGGGCAGCAGGGGCACCTGGGTCCAACTTCAGCTCAGGTCATGATCTCACTGCTCATGAACTTTGAGCCCTGCGTCAGGCTCTGTGCTGACAGCTCAGAGCCTGGAGCCTGTTTCCGATTCTGTATCTCCCCCTCTCTCTGCCCCTCCCCGCTCATGCTCTGAATCT
>NC_043702.1:173840384-173843507 GCF_006229205.1 Suricata suricatta | reverse complement strand
GCCGCGCTGGCGCGGGCCTGACTGTGGCGCCTCCCCCACCATGAGCGTCCCGCCGGAGAGCAAGAGCCGTGGGATGACGTTTGCCGAGGCGCAGCTGCTGAAGCATGGATGGACCCAAGGTCACCCCCGTGGGGCCCCTTCCACATGCCCCCAACTCTCCGCCCACATGCCCAGGGGCGCGGCGGTGTCCTGGGCTGCCCATTTGTAATCCATGCGGCTGGAGGAGGAAAAGCTAGTTTACAGGGAAGTTTGCAGATGGAAATTTCCGACTTTTCCAAAATGGAACAGTGGGGGAAATTTCGCAGTGGGTCCGTGAGAAAGAAGTGGTTGGGGAGACTGGGACGGGGCGACGGGGCCCGGCCTCTGTCCTGAAGGTGGCGTGAGGGAAACCAGCTCGGGCTCAAAGGCAGGGAGGCTGCATGCAGAAATGCCAGGAAGAGTGGGCCCGGAGGGCGTCGGCCAGGGACGTGTGCCCAGCGCGCAGTGTGGGAGGGCAGAGTGGCCCTCCCGGTGGGGGCTCAGGGCAGGCAGCAGAATAAACCGGGTCGCTCCGTGCCCTGCAGGCAAAGGTCTAGGTCGGAAGGAGAATGGCATCACCCAGGCCCTCAGGGTGACGCTGAAGCAGGACACTCACGGGGTAAGACTGGGCCCTGTGGATGGGAGAGGGGGACCCTGGGGACAGGGAAGAGGCAGGTCCTCAGGGCACACTTCTTCCTCCGGCAGGTGGGACACGACCCTACCAAGGAGTTCACGGACCACTGGTGGAATGAGCTCTTCAACAAGACAGCCGCCAGCTTGGTTGTGGAAACGGGGCAGGTATGAGCACGAGCAGATGGCCGCGTGGACTGGGAGCCGGGGACGCCTGTGCCACCCCCTCACTGATCCCGCCCCCCAGGATGGAGTCCGGATAAGGCATCTTTCTCAGGAGACCCCCCGGCATAGTCGTGCCAAGCCCAACGTGCTGTATCAGAAGTTTGTGAAGGTACCGGGGCGGGGGGGGGGCTGGGGGGGGCTGGGTGTGAGGGTCCGTCCTTCCCCTCCGAGGCCTCCCCCCGGGCCTGAACCGTTGTTTGCTTACCTGTTCCTGGACCGTCCTAACGTCAGATTGGGAGACCAGCCTTGCCGTCGCTTAGACTGCCCGGACTCTCCGGCAGGTCCCATGGGTCCTACCATCTGCTGAGGGGCAGCGCTGGTGGTGGGGGGACACCGGCGCTATGAGAGCAGAGTGAGCGGAGACGTCCAGTGCAGAGGACTCCGGCTCCACAGGGACCTGAGAGATGATCTGCCCCGTCCTCTTCCTGGTGCAGTTTGGCCCCGATGGGGCAGGTGGCTTGTTCTTAGGACTGGACCCCCGTCTTCAGACTCCTGCTTCCCAGCACACTGACTGAGGGGACTGAGGGCGCTGTGTGTCACGTAGCAGCCCTTTCCCATTTGTCCTTATCGCTGTGGCCACTGTCCTCCTGCCGGATTCCGTCCACAGCCTCACGCGGACTCCCCACCCGTTAGTTCCGTGCCGCAAGGCAGGGTTCCCTGGGGCTCTGGCTCGCCCCTGACCTAGGAGGCCGGCCGTGATGGGTCACACTGGCTCACGTGGGCCTGTCCTCACGCCTGCCTGTCAGGACCTCTGCACGGTCACCCCGGGGTGAAGCGCTTCTTGGGGGGCACCATCTTTCCCCTTTGCAGAGGTGGTCTCCTGGAACTCCCCAAACTCCCAAAGCTTCCCCAGACCCCGAAGTCGGCTCAGGTGCCCCTGCGCTAGCACAGGCAGCGCTTTGTCAGGACTGTGTTCCGCCTTCCTCCCCTCGCCCCCCACGGAGGCTCCACCGGGGCCGGACCTCTGATCCCGGTCCTCTCTGTACCCCCCGCCCCTGGCCCGTAGTAGGTGTGCAGTCTGGTTCCAGAAAGGCCTGTGGGGAGGTGTGGGTGAGGGCAGAGAAGCACCGCCTTTACCTGCTGGTCCCAGCACCTTCTCCTCCCTTGTGCCCACTGGCCCCACCTCTGCAGCTGCAGCCCCCTCCCCTGCGGGAAGTCCACAGCTCGCACCTCCGGGGGTCAGAGGGAGCTGTGTCGGAGACTGGCAGACTGTGCCCACGGCTGCCAATTCCTGGGGGGTGAGGGGCTCCAGGAGGGGAAAGGGATGGGCAGTGGTGTTGAGTGCGCTTAGTTCCCCCGATGACCCTCCTAGACGGCCACACTGACGGCAGGTGGGGAGCAGCCAGAGGAGGACTTGCACAGCCACAGTGAGGACGACAGCCAGCGGCCCAAGCCTCCAAAGATGTGAGACCTCACGTTAGTGGGGGGGGCGTGCGGGGTGGGGGGAGGCCCTTGAATCTCGGGCCTGCCCAGGCCGCTGGGCTTTGCATCGCCCGCACCTGGAACGTGCCAGGCCCTGAACGGGAGGAGCTCAGTGTGGACGAAAGTTTAGAGGCCGGGAGACGCCAGGCCTTTCCGTGAGCTTCGTGTGATTCCTGCCACCCCCCTCCCCACAGTCTGACTGACGAGATGCTGCTCCAAGCCTGCGAGGGGCGGACGGCACACAAGTGAGTAGTGCTCGCTCCGCGGGCTCCCTGGGGGGCGGTCTGTGCCCCTTCTCCACTCTTGTCACCTGGGGGGAAGGGTTCCTGCTGCCCCAAGACAGGCAGCTCCGCGGCGCCTGCAGGGCTCAGTCAGTTAGGCGCCTTCATCGTCTTCTTCTCCACGTCGGGCTCTGCTCAGAACCTGGAGCCTGCTTCGGATTCTGTGTCTCCCTCTCTCTCTGACACTCCCCTGCTCGCACTCTCTGTCTCTCAAAAATAAATAAAAACCATAAAAAATTTTTTAAAAATTTTATATTTTGTCTTACTTGGTCTTGACCCGTCCGGCAGGTCGGTCAAAGCAGGTCCTGAGGGAGGGGGTGAGAATGGGGGGGCAGGGGGCACAGAGAATGGAGGCAAGACAAGGTTTCTGATCAAGCCTCCCTTTTATTGAAAGAACACACCCACCTTATAAAAGGTTCAAGGCAGGAAGCAAGGCAAGATGACCTGGGTCGGTTGCTAGGAAACGGGGTCAGGTGATTTTTAGGAAAAGGCTGGGGTAGGTAAAGGGGCACCGAAACTGCAATGTTAGCACAGCGCCTGCGGGGCC
>NC_043702.1:173836918-173840284 GCF_006229205.1 Suricata suricatta | reverse complement strand
GAATCCCGACAGAAAAGCAATGAACGAAAAAATGGCTCTGTCTTGCTTCTTAAATTTGCAAGAAAAGTAACAATCAAACACTGGGGCCTTCAAGGCCACCTCACAACTCTGCCTCTTCCCAGACATTCTCTCTTGATGTATCAGCCCCCTAATTTTAACAACGTCTAACACTAACGCGTTTACCCGATGCCGGCACGTGCTAACAGCTTTACACGGATGATCTTATTTCATCCTCCCAACAGTCCTGTTAGGAAAGTTAACCATCGTCTGCCAACGAAGAAATGGCACTGAGCCGCTGGCTACTCGCCCAAATCAGACGGAGGGCAAGCGGTGGATGTAGGACTCGGGCGTCTCAGAGCCGGCGATAACACCCCTCGGTCTCGCAGCTCTCGGTGCTGCGACCTCGGTTTACCACGGCCTCTCCCTCGCGGCGGTAGTTCTGTTAGGGACCCAGGCTGGACCGCGGCACGCAGAGATCTTGGAGGATCGGAGTTTCACTTCACACCGGCGGGTCAAAGGAGACAATCTCGCCAAAGGTCTGAGCCCCGAGCGCAAGCGGGAGGGTAATTCATGGAGTTGTCTCTTGCGCATTCGTGGTAATTTCGCGCGCGGCAAACAGAGCGGGAGGAACCCTGGCGCTTGTGTTAGTTCCGTGCGTCATCCTACAGCGCATAACTCACTTCCCCAACAGTTCAAAACCATACGCCCTGGAAATCGGGCTCGCCCACTGCTCTCCAAGCCCGGTGCACTGAACGCCCGCCCTGGCGGAGAAGGCGTCCAGCCCGCAAGACACCGGTGGGGACTGCTCTGGCCGACTGCCCACGGAGAACTGTGGACAGAAGCAACTAGGTCCCAGGCTGCGCGCGCGCTTTCACGAACTCCCTCTTCTCCTGTCAACCCGACTTTTCTGGAAAGGTGGCCCAGGCCACGCTCCTGACAGCGGTTCCTCCCTCGTGAGGCCTAAATCGCAGCCCTCCCGCGGCGGTGCCACCGGGCAAAGCTACTCTCCGGCTCTAGCCTTTGCTCCCGAGCCCGGGCTCCGAATGCCACCGCTGGGGAGGGCAGCAGCCCCTTACCGTCATGGCGCCGTCCTCTCCGCAGGTACACGTGCAGCCTCCGGCCAGGGCGCCGCCATCTTCCCGGCAGCGGCGGGGGTCGGCCCCTCTAGGCTGCCGCAACCATAGAGATGATCACGTGACCCGGAAGTCCGGGTCCTGGGAGGCTAGTGAGTCTTGTGAAGGCTCTTCGGTGGATACGGTTGCCATGGAAACTCGCCGAACCGCGCCAGCTTCCAGAGGTTCGGGGGTGTTCTACTCACCGCCAGCCCACAGCCCCGGAGCGGCCGAGGGACTTGTCCCATCTGGCCCTGGGACAGCCGAGTTAGTCCCGGCACGAACGTGGGACAGGAGTCTCCG
This sequence comes from Suricata suricatta, assembly GCF_006229205.1. Lineage (NCBI taxonomy): Eukaryota > Metazoa > Chordata > Mammalia > Carnivora > Herpestidae > Suricata > Suricata suricatta. The sequence goes on along the minus strand of NC_043702.1, from coordinate 173,838,869 downwards.
GGAGCGCGCAGGGGTCGCCGGGGGCCCCTCGGGGGGGTGGTCTTGGCGGGACGAATGCTCAGCTTGCGGGAACAGGCGTTGGGAGGTTTGAGTAGGCTCATCAAACGCTGTGCCGGGACCTGCCCCGGGACCTGCCCCGTTGGTACTGGTGATGCCCTGACTCGGGGAGCCCCTGGCCTGGCCAGGGTCGTTGACCCCGTGAGTGGGGCTGGAGGAAGTGGGGGGTGGGCCACGGAGCAGGACGCGGGGCCCGGGGTCCAGAACGCGCGCCAGGCTGGGGACTTTGCGCCTGCCTCGTCAGCTTGAGGCTCCACTGAGCAAACTTGGCAGTTAGCTCCACGTGGCTAGCAAGTGAGCCAGAGAAGTTGCACACACCCATCCGCACCAGCTGTGCCTGGGCCTCGCCAAGCCCCCCATCGGCTTCCCTATATCAGTGTTTAAGGTAGCTTAAGCGTGCACCTCCCCCAGGAGCTGCAACAGAAAAACCGGCATTTCCCCGTAAGATTTATCACAATTGCTCACTTTGTCACACTCCTCTTCATCACGTTTTCCCTGTAAAATTAACTCTACTTTAAAATATGCTACGGGAGATTGGGGCAGAGAGGGGGGAATCTCCTGAGTGGCTGCCTCAGTTAAACACTGGACTCTTGGTTTCTGCTCAGGGTCATGATGTAGTTAGTGAGTTCAGGCCCCCATTGGGCTCTGCTGACAGTGTGGAGCCTGCTTGGGATTCTCCGCCTCCCCACCTCTGTCAAATATAAACATTTTAAAACATGCTACATGGAGGGGCGCCTGGATGGCTGTCTGTTATGCCTTTGACATTGGCTCAGGTCATGATCTCCTGGTCTATGGGCTCTGCGCTGACGGCTCAGAGCCTGGAGCCTGCTTTGGAGTCTGTTTCTCCTTCTCTCTCTGCCCCTCCCCCACTGGCTCGCGCTCGCTCTCTCTCTCTCTCTCTCTCTCTCTCTCTCTCTCTCTCAAAAACAAATAAAAACACTTAGAAAAACAGTGCATGGGGACACTAGTTTAAACAGTGGATCTCGGTTAGTGGAATTCCAATGCTGTCTACGGGTGTGATTGCTTCCAAGGGAACCCTCAGGCACTGGGTTCAGTCGGGGAACCTTCTGTGAATGGGAGCCACGTCTGAGTCCTTTTCTCGGCCGCTGACTGTGGGACCTGGAACAAGTCCCTTCTGCTCAAGAGCACCCTGTCCCTGGTCCGGATAATTAGAATATTGGGCTGGTTAAGTCATCTCTACAAACCCGGTTTTACTGTGGTCTCTCGGGGCCCACTGAGGGACATCCCAGACCAGGCTTCAATCTCCGCCGCCTCCCCCTCCCTCACTTCTCTCCCCTCTGCCCGAGCAGTGTCCTAGCTCGTTGCGGTGATAGAAGAGGTTTGAAAACTCCAGAATGAGGCAACTGCAGGGGCCCTTCCCAGCTCACAGGACTCTGCGGGTCACTCTAAAAACCGAGTGGCCCTAATTCTCTGACTCAGGGCTCCTCTTCTACCTGTTTTGGTCTAGGGCCTTGAGCCCCGAGTTCTGCCGGACTCACTTATTCAATAAACATTTGTTAAGGGTCTTCTTTTTTTAATATTTTAAAATTATTTTTTAGTGTATTTATTTTGAGAGAGAGAGAATCCCAAGCAGGATCCACGCTGTCAGCGCAGAACCTGATGCGAGGCTCGGATTCACTAAATGTGAGATCATGCCCTGAGCCGAAATCAAGAGTCAGACGCTCCACTGACAGAGCCCCTCAGGCGCCCCATGAAGGGCCTTCTATAGACCGAGGACTGGGGGATAAACGTGTCCAGCCCTGTCCTGTTGGGCCTCACAGTCTTGTTGAGATATAGCAAGTTGCCAAGCGTTTGTATCACTGAGGGACGAGAACTCTGTACTGGGGTGGGGGCGGGGAGTAAGACTGAAGCACCTGTCCGTGTTCCGGGTCCC
>NC_043702.1:173834971-173836818 GCF_006229205.1 Suricata suricatta | reverse complement strand
AGAAAGCTTCTTGTATAAAATCCAATCAGTAGATCTCCCATTGTCAACAGAGTCATACTTTGAAGTATTCCTAACAATATACCAGGATTTCTTTTAATAGAATATTTTTCTAAAATTTGAGGAATCCTTTGAAAAAGATAGCAATTACAAGTATAAGAAGACTTTAGTAAAAGAATTTTAGCCACAATCAAATCAGTTTATTCAGCCCTAACTGATTAACTCTTGCTTTGCTGATCTTGGGCTAAGTGGCCTTCTTCTAATATGGCTTCGAAAATCTTAAATCGGTTCCACGGTAGAGTCTGACAGGTATCCGGTACAATTACTTATTAAAGTTCTTTTGATGCTTCTGGAAAACTCCATTTCAGATCTGTATTTTGTAGCATGGGCCTCTAGAGAACTGTATAAGGAAAAATAGTAACCATCTTCTGGTGTCAAGAGAATGTGTGGTCGGGGCGCCTGGGTGACTCAGTCGGTTAAGCGTCTGACTTTGGCTCAGGTCATGATCTCACGGTTCGTGGGTTCAAGTCCCGCATCAGGGTCTGTGCTGACAGCTAGCTCAGAGCCTGGAGCCTGTCTTTGGATTCTGTGTCTCCCTCTCTCTCTGCCCCTCCCCTGCTCATGCTGTTTCTCTCTCTCTCTCAAAAATGAATAAAAACATCTAAAAAGGAGAATGTCTGGTTAATTTATTATATTAATCAGTGTTATCATTGTGGAATAGGCTAGAATCCTCTATTTAAGTATGAAACTGTGAATACGGAGGAGACGGATAAGCCTCCGAGCAGCTTCCGATATTTCCTGTGAAGTGTGTTATTTTTGTCCATGGCATTGATATCTAGGAACAGTCTCTTGGTAGTTTTGTGTGGTTATTTTATGTAAATATAAGTATGTTCTATCCAACGTATAAAAAATTGTTAAACATTTATATTAAAAATATTTTTATCTGGTAAACATGAATGTATAATTTATTTTGATTTGCCCTCTTTTTTCCTATTACATGATATACATCAAAACAGTTCTCACAATGGTATAATGCTAATTTCAAAGTACATCTTCTCTCATGAAACGAGAAACTATGTGTGGCCTCATGGCCACGTGGGAAACGAGAAGAGGAGTTTAGATAGAAGTAATAAGTACCGGGGCGCCTGGGTGACTCAGTCGGTTAAACCTCCGACGTCGGCACAGGTCAGATCTCACATTTGTGGGTTCGAGCCCCGCATCAGGCTCTGTGCAGACAGCTAGCTCAGAGCCTGGAACCTGCTTTGGATTCTGTGTCTCCTTCTCTCTCTGCCCCTCCCCATCTCATGCTCTGTATCAAAAATAAATAAAACATTTAAAAAATTTTAAAAAGAAGTAGTAAATACCTGAGAATGTCTGGTTAATTTATTATATTAATCAGTGTTATTGTGGAATAGGCTAGAATCCTCTATTTAAGTATGAAACTGTGAAGCCTTCATGGCTTCATTATTCAAAACTTGGGCCTGGATTTAGGAAAGGTAATATCAAGAAGTTTTTGAATGCTTCATTAAATCAGGCTATGAACAGAAGTCATAGATTTCTGAACACAAGTACTAGAATATTAGCTATAAAAATAACAAATCATGTACCTAATACTTAGGGATTTTTCTTTTTGTTGTTTATTTTTAAGAACAGAGATATCAAAATTGTTCAAGAAATCAAGGGGGAGCCACAGATAATAGACCTTTAGAAGCTGTTGGGGAAATATAATTAAAAAGAAAGTCTCCCGACAGACAATCTGCTACAGGAATAGCAGAGACATAAGGAAATATCATTCAAAACACTGGGGGTTTTGCAATTTAGAGTCATATGTTAGCCGAAGCTAGGCCCAA
>NC_043702.1:173824511-173834871 GCF_006229205.1 Suricata suricatta | reverse complement strand
CGGCTAAGTAAGTTAGTGTAACCGCACAGGGGACTAACATACAGCCTTGAGAAATGACGTTGAAGAAGGATTGTTGATAACTTGGGGGAATGTGTATGATGTAATTGAAGGGCGAATGTCAGCTAGAAGACGGCGCTCTTCGCCAGGGCTCATCCTTGTTAACGTCGTAGGTAACGTCATCTGGAGGAATGAGACGCGTCAGCATTTAACAAAATATTGCAAAAACGTGCAAGACTTGTACATGAAAACAACAAAATGTTACTGAAAGAAAATAAGGCAGCTCTAAATAAATGGAGAGATGCCCGTGTTCATGGATGGGAAGACTTCATGCTTTAGGTCACAACCCTCTCCAAACTCAACGCAATGCTCTGCAGATTCAACACAGTCTCTGTCAAAATCCCACTCGGCTTTGTGGCATGAATGACAGGCTGACCCAAAAATTCATATGGAAATCCACGGGGCCCAGAATAGCCAAAACATTCTTGAGAAAGAACTAAGTGGAAGGAATAATGCTTTGCTGTTTCATAATTTACTACAAAGATACAGTAATCAAGAGTATGGTTCTGGTATAGGATAGACGTACAGACATACATTTACGGACAGTTAATTTGCAACAAGCCTGCCAGGACAACTCAATGGGGAGAGAATAGTCTTTTCAACAATGATGATGAGACAGCTGGATAGCCAGGTGGAAACAAACAAAAAAAGAATCTGGACCCTTCCCGCAAATCCTGCAGAAACTAATCCAATGAATCGGAGAACTCAATGTAGGAGTGGAATCTCTAAAACTCTTTTTTGTTGTTGTTGAAAAATTTTAATTTACTTTTATATGTTTTTATGTTGTTTTATTTATTTTTGAGAGACAGCGTGAGCACGGGAGGGTCAGAGAGAGAGGGAGACAGAATCTGAAGCAGCTCCAGGCTCTGAGCTGTCAGCACAGAGCCCCACGCCCCAAACCATGAGATCATGACATGAGCCGAAGCCGGACGCTCAACCGAATGAGCCACACAGGTGCCCCTGTTAAAAAATTTTTAAGTTTATTTATTTATTTTGAGAGAGACAGCACCAGCAGGGGAGGGGCAGGAGTGGGCGGCAGAGGTTCCAAAGCAGGCTCTGTGCTGACAGCAGAGAGCTCGACATGGGGCTTGAACTCACAAACCGCAAAATCATGGCCTAAGCCGAAGTCAGACGCTCAAGCAACTGAGCCACCCAGGGGCCCCTCTCTACATCTCTTAAAATTAAAACTTTTGTGCCCTAAAAGACACTATCAGGAAATTCAAGAGACAATCCACAGAATGGGAGAAAATATCTGCCAATCATGTATCTGATAAGGTTCTAATATCCAGAATATATGTAGAACTCTTATAACTCAACAATAAAAAGACAACAGAATTTTAAAATGGGCAGAGGATCTGAATACACATTTCTCCAAAGAAGATCTACAAATGGCAAATGAGCTCATGACAAGATGCCCAACATTATTCGTCAGCAGGGAAATGCAAATGGAATCATAATGGAATGGCATTTCACACCTACTGAGATCACTAATTTTTTTTGAAGATGACAACGTGGAGAGGGTGTGGGAAACTGGAGCCCTCCTTGTTTCTGGAGGGAAGGGAAGAGGGGGCAACAGCGTGGAAGGTCCTGAGAAAGTTCAACAGGGTTCCCACGGGACACAGCCGTCCCTCATCCTGGGCGTGTGCCCAGAGAGAACGAAAACCTACGTCTAAACGAAAACTTGTCCGTGAATGTAAACAGAAGCATCATCTCTAATACTCAGAAAGTGAAAACGGCCCAAATATCTCTCAACTGCTGGATGATAAGTGAAACATGGTAGGCCCACCCCTGGAATGTACTTGGCCATCAAAAGGCCTGAAGGGCTGGCACACGCCACGCCGTGGAGACACTGTGGCACCGGCCAGGGGAAAGAAACCAGAGACGAAGGCCCCACGCTGTGTGGTTCCGTCTACACCCGATGTCCAGAACAGACAAACCTGGAACACAGGTCCGTTTGGGAGACGGCAATGGCGAGTGGCTGAAATCGGTACACGGTTTCTTTTCAGATTGATGAATTGTCCTGGAATCAGATGGTGGTGGCAGTTAGGCTCCTGAATATCCTGAAAACAACTGAACTGTGTTTTACGGCCGTGAATCGTACCTTTACCAGGGGCGCCTGGGGGCTCCGTGGGTTCAGCGTCTGACGTCGGCTCACACCGTGATCTCCCGGTCTGTGGGTTTGAGCCCCGGGTCAGGCCCTGTGCTGACAGCTCTGAGCATGGATCCTGCTTCAGATTCTGGGTCTTCCTCTCTCTCTGGCCCTCCCCCACTCATGCTTTGTTTCTCTTTGTTTCAATAATAAGTAAACAGAAAAGAAAAGTTTTATATGCACCAGAACAAGGGAAGGACGCTGACTTGTTGAAAGCAGTCGTTTCTAGGTGAAGGGTCAGGGTTTCCTCCTCTTTGTACCTTTTCCTTGAATTTCAGATGTTCGGCAGTTAGCATATATTATTTTATGGAAAAATATTTTTAAAACAGCAAGTGGGTATGTAAGGATGCAGGTCTGAACCTGACTCCAGGAGACAACTGAAGGGCACACATGGCCCAAGGCAGAAGGACCACCCTGTGAGGCCCAATCAGGAAAGGCCAGCTCACACCTTTCACCTTTCTAAGGGCGGGCCTAAAGATGGAGGGGAAGACTAGCCACGCCCTACGTGAGCATCCTGGGCCCGCTCTGTGATTGGTCAGTACTCTAAATGTTGTGATTGGGTCCCGCCAAAAGTAACAAATACTCTAGGTAATGTGAATGGTTAAACCTGCTGTCAATAATATTGTATAGTAATGATTGGATCACTGTATTTCCTGTAACTCCCCCTTCCCAAACTCATAAAAGCCCTACCCTGCCTTTGTTCAGGGCTCACTCCACGTGGATCCAGTAAGTCTGTGTCCCCGAGTTTAGGCTGGCTGGGCCTAAATTCGTAATAAAGCCCTTTGCTTTTGCATGCGTGATTTGGTCTCCCAGGTAATCTCTGGTTTTAGGGGGCGATATTAAAATCTGGGTACAACAGGTACAGCTCAGAGTCAGTGCTGAGGGATTTAGCGCAGAGAGGACGAGAAACAGGATCGGCGGGAGGAGACCAGGAGGAAGGAAGCACAGTCCTGGGATTACCCACAATCCCAATTAAAAGTTAAATCCGCAAGGTATTAGCTTTCTGTCCTGTTTAAATGCCCTCTCCCCTCCCCCTCCCTCACTCCCCACAAAGCCCAAGGGCTCATGAACTCCTGAGTCCCTTCTCTTCCTCCAGCTCTCGTTGCCTTTTTTTTTTTTTTCCCCCTGCTGATAAAACCTGAAATGGTGCCTGGATGGTTCAGCTCCTTCAGTGTCCAGCTCTTGGTTTCAGCTCAGGTCACGTTTGGGGGCAGAACCTGCTTGGGATTCTCTCTCTCCTCCTCTCTGCCCCTCCCCTGCTGGCATACTTGCTCTCTCTCAAAAATAAATAAGGGGTGCCTGGGTGGCTCAGTGGGTTAAATGTCTGACTTCAGTTCAGGTCATGATCTCACAGCTTTTGAGTTTGAGCCCTGCATCAGGCTCTGTGCTGACAGCTCGGAGCCTGGAGCTGCTTCCAATTCTGTGTCTCCCTCTCTCTCTGCCCCTCCCCTGCTTGTGTTCTGTCTCAAAAATAAACATTAGAAAAAAATAAAATAAATAAACAAATTAAAGAAAAAAACTCTGAGACCGAACTCAGACAAAACAGCTCTGGTCAGGAGGACGGCGTGGGGTTTTGAAACGCCTGTGTCCCAAGCCCCACGGTGTTCCAGAAAAGGCTGTGTGCTTCCCTGTCCGGGCAGTAAAGAAGGTGCCCTGCTCTCACACACCTTTCTTTTCTTTTTTAATTTTTAAAATATTTTTTTAATTTATTTTTGAGAGAGAGAGAGAGAGAGACAGCGTGAGCAGAGGAGGGTCAGAGAGAGGGAGACACAGAATCTGAAGCAGGGTCCAGGTTCCGAGCTGTCAGCACAGAGCCCGACGCGGGCTTGAACCCACACACCGTGAGATCATGACCTGAGCCGAAGCCGGACGCTCAACTGACTGAGCCCCCCAGGCGCCCCTCACAAACTTTCTTTAGGCCAATGTGACTTCCTACTCCCCCGCCTAGGCAGTCTCTCATTTTTCTACCCCATTGACAGAGTTCAATAATAAACACATTACAACCCTGTGCATACGGTGCTTTGCTTTTAAAAACGAATGGTTTTTTATCTACAATGGCAGTTTACAGTTTAAAATACCACTTTCACAAACATCACATTTGGTTGTTTTTTTTTTAATGTTTTATTTCTTTTTGAGAGAGACCGCGTGAGCGGGGGAGAGAGAGAGGGAGACACAGAATCGGAAGCAGCTCCAGGCTCTGAGCCGTCAGCACAGAGTCCCATGGGGGCTCGAATCCATGAACTGCACTGCGAGATCATGACCTGGGCCATGACCGACAGCCACCCGGCCGCCCCAGACATTATCACATTTGCTCCCCAGCATGACCCAGCCTTCCCTATTTACAGGCAGCCGGTCAGCGGAGGGCCAGAGGACACACAGAAGGGAGATGGAGAGAGGACCAAGGCCTCAGGGGACATGGAGGTGACATCTGTCCTCCTGCTCCACAGAGAGGTGGCAGTGTAGAGTGGGAGGGAGCGGGACTGAGTGGAAAATGTGCCTTTTGCTGAAGACTGACTTCCCCAGCCTCTCCCCTCCCCCACGCAGGGCCTGGGGACCCAGCCCCAGGAGGCGTCCGCCTGGGCCGGGGGCTTGCAGGCTGGAGGAGGAAGGCAGCTGTGTGTGAAGCTCGCGGGAAAGAGAGGGGGGTCCTGCCAGTGGCCACGGCCTCTCCCTGCAACCCCTAAAGGGCCACCTTGCCAACTCCCCGTACCCCTCAAGCAGCAGAAAAGGGGGACCCGCTTGCGAGCACCAGGATCAGGGAGCTGGTCTGCCCTTGGCCCGAAGCCTTGTCTGGGCCTTGGAGGAAGAGAAGTCAGGGCTGGTTCCAGCCCATTCCGTCACCCTGCTCAGTCCAGAGCCGGAGCTGCAGGTGGCAAAGACCTCCACCCAGAAGAGCGAGCTCAGCAGCCGACCCTCCGGGTCTGCTGTGTCTGGAGGCCTGGGGGTGAGAGGGTGAGAGGGGGTGAAGGGGAGCGTGGTCTGGCTGGTCGCGGCGCATTTCTTCCCCAGCCTTCCGGTCCCCAGCTCCAGCCTCGCAGCGCTCTTCCCGCCGCCCTCAAATAGTTCCAGGCCTTCCTCCCCTGCCAAACTCAGCCTTTCACACACCTGAGAGCTGCAGACCACGGTTCGGAAGTGCTCTGGAGGGAAAGAGGGCAGGAGGGGGCCTGGGGTGCCGGCAGAGCCGCGGAGCCCCCCGCCCCCGCGGCGGAGGAGGCTGTGTGGCTGAGTTGGGCGGAGGCCAGTCAGATGCGGATCCGGGTGTCCTCGGCCTGACACAGGGGCTGTTTGTCTCCTGCCCCCGGGAGGAGGAGGGAAGGGCTCGGGAAGGCGATGGTGCTGGAGGATGGGGAAGACTCCTTCCAAGCCCTGAAGGGTGCAGGTGGCGTGGGCTCCCTGATATGAGACGTGGCCCCAGAAGAAAGCCCTCAGCCCGCGGACCCGGAGAGTCCGGGAGACGCTCCAGAGACGGATTCGTGGGGACAGCAGCAACTTCCGGGCTCCACAGCCGCCTTCCGTGCGGGCTTGGGCAAGGCCGTCTCTCACTAGGTCCTCTTGGTGACTGAAGAAGGTGGGCGCCCTGAGGTCCCCTCCTGTTCCAAAAAGCACAGGATCCCAATAACGCAAAGCTCCCGATGGGGGTTTTCTGGGCAGACAGAAAGGCTAAGCGGGGACTGTACCTGTAAGCACCATTCCTAAACGGCCATTTCAGGAGAGAGTCCTCCCTCCGCACTGACAGCAAACCCCAAAGAAACAGGCTTATTTTGCGTGTTGAAATGTTCTGTGTGCTGATCTGGCGGTTAGTTCTGTGGTGAATACACTTATAAGTGTCCCGAGCTGTCCACGGAAGGTCTCTGCTCTTTGTCGTATGTAAATTGTACCTCGACAGAAAGGTCGGGACAGTGACCGTGAACTCCAGCAGGACTCACACTCCAGGGGGCCCTGTGCACAAGTGTATTTCCACCCAGAGAGGTCAGGGACCTCCCCTCTCTGGAGAATTTACACGAGGAGGAGGTGGGACAAATAAGCTGCCTCCTCTGTTGCTCCAAAGTCCTTCTCAGAAACTCGGGCGCAGGAAGCCCTCCCACCAGCCTCCCGAGCGCGATTCCAACCCGGCCATCCCTCGCCTCACACCAAATCTCTCCCGAGGTTCAACCTTCCCACCAACCGCTCCCCCAGCCCCCCACCCCACTCCCTTTTCCCTGGGGATGTCCAGTCCTGTCCTGAGCCTGCCCCTACCCGGGCCCTTCTTCCGGTGCCGTGTGCCAGCCGGTCCCGCATCCCACATCCCCGGCTGTTGACATTTCGTTGCCCTTGCCCACAGGATGAAGAAAGGGCCCCTGTTATTCAACAATAGGGGGAAAGACAGAGACAATGGGAACTTGTGCTTCCGATGGGGTGGGGACAGAGCGGGAAAGGAGAGACAGACGGACAGAAGGAGGGCTGGACAGAAGGGGTCAGGTTTCTCGAAGCAGCTGGAGGTCCTGGCAGTCTGGATCCCACCTTGAGAGCCTACAGGCAATGCGCACCCAGCTCCGGAGGACAGAGGTGAGAGCTGGTTGGGGGAGGGGAGGGCGCTGCTTGGAGGAGGCCCACGTGGAAAACCGGAGGCCGCGGGGGCTTGACCACAGGCCTGTGAGCTCCCCCGTCGCCCGCCCGCACACCCCGCGGCCAGCCTCTCCGCACCCATCGGGCGGTCTGCTCCTCCTCTGGTCCAAGAGCTTCGGGAGGGGACGAGGCACCACATCCTCCACGTTCTTCCAGGTAAGCCTTCCTGGGTGTCCTTTCCTCCATCTCTTTTGGGGGTCCCCACCCCTGGCCCCAAGCCCCGCATCTTCCCCAGGCTCAGGACAGCGAGTGGTGCAGATACAGTGCCGGGTCCCGGGCTGGACATTGGTCACTTAGCCTGGCTTAGCGGAGTGCCAGGTGGAAAAGTTCTCGGGACCTTGGCTGCTTCTGTGAGCTCCGGGCAGGGGCCCTTCCTCAAAGATGCAGAAGGAAGGGACCCCGCTTATCAGGTGCCCAAGTCCCAAGACCCTAAAGTGCTTGGATCTCGCAGGGGCCCCGGCAACTCCTTCACCGGCACCTCTTCCTGGAGTAGGACAGGAGGCTGCCATCACTGTCCCTCCCTCCCTGTCCCTGTGAAGACACTGGCTTCTAACAGGTAGGCAAGGGGGCTGCTGGCTCTCTGGCTCGCTGTCGGGGCTACGAAGAGTATACCTGTGTGCCTGCTTTCAAATACAGAACTACACACCAGTGGCCTTGAGCCTGATCTCAAATCCCAGCAAACCCTCCTCTTACCAGCTGTGCCGCGACCTCACTCCAGGCTCCTGTGATTTGTGCAGCGTTGTCTGAGCATGCGTCAAAGGCGATTCGTCCCCATTCCCAGCTCAAGAGGGCTCAGAGGAGTAAATGCCAGGCACACGAGAGAAGGGCTGGGCGCGCGCTGACGCAGGTGCCCAGCTGGCTGCCCGCCAGCCCCCTGCCACCTGGCCCCCCCGCCCCCCACGGGCGCGTCCCGGCCCACGCACTTGCCCGCCAATCCCCGCGAGGCCCTCCGTGGCCTTCATTTGCTGGCGGAGGGACTGAGCTCCACCTCTTCCGACCCCTGCGCGGTTTCCTCCCTCTCGCTCCCGGCCTGGCTCTCCTTCCCAGAATCCTTCGCGTGGGCTCATTCACTAACACCCACACCCACACACATACAAACACACACACACACACACACCACACACCACACACCACACACACACACACACACACACCACACACACACACACACACACACACACACACACACACCTGCTGATGAGGACATTGAGGCAGAAGTTAAGTAACTCGTTCAATGTCATGCAATTAGCACTTGGAGGACTCTGGTTTAGAAAATGAGGAGCCTCTGGGTGGGTCAGTAGGTTAAGCTTCTAACTTCTGCTCAGGTCATGATCTCCTGGCACACAGGTTCCAGCCCCGCCTTGGGCTCTGTGCTGACAGCTGGGAGCCTGGAGTCGGATTCAGATTTACCTTATTTATTTCTCCCCCTCTCTCTGCACCTCCCCCACTCGCACACAAGCTTTCTCTCTCAAAAATAAACATTAACTTTTTTTTTAATGAATAAAGCTAGGTTAAGGGGTCCTCGCTCCAATTTTTAATAAATGGTAAAGGTGATAAAGAACAGATAGAATAAAGCGGGGGGACTTGGGGCACCTGCTGGCTCAGTCGGCTGAGCACTGACGCTTGATCTCAGGGCTGTGAGTTATAGCCCCATCTTGGGCATGGAGTCTACTTAATAAAATAAAGTAAAATATTTTAAAAAGAAGAGGAAAAAGCAACTATTGAAATAGACAATTGTGTTTGGAATTAGTTTTTATAATTTTGTAATTACCGGAAACCTCACTGATAGAGTCTACACGCGCAGATGTTTTAAAATTCACACTGTTAATTCAGCTGCTAATCAAAGTACTTCCAAGAAGGCGTGCCCAGGCCAGTGAGGTAGATCACGGCACCCTACTGGGCGGGGGAAGAGGAAGGTTCTCCCAGAGGAGGGGAGGCCCACAGTGATGCCTGGTAGGACGAGGTGAGAGTGAACTTGGACTCTTTGGAGCCAGAAGTGCAACCCTCTGGAAGATAGTGCAAAGGGCACAGTGGGGGCGGGGCGGGGTGTAGGAGGCGACCTTGGAGGCCTTGGGTAGGACACTTATCCTCAGGCAAAGGAAGCGACTGCTTTAAGCAGGAGAGTGACAAGATTGCCCTGGCAGGTGGAGTTGGGAGAGGAGAGAGACTGTGCTGGCAATCCGGGGAGGGCAGGACTCCTGGAGGGCTGGCCCCTGTGAGGGGAGGGGGTGGGGCGGCCCAGCAGGCCTGGGGGAAGGGGGTTTGTTAGGGCCCCTTCCCCTCTCGCCTTTTGGCCCCAACAGCTCCCTTCTCTGCCCGCACACCTTCCCATGGGACAGTCCCCTCTGCGATTCCTGATGGATGGGAGTTCATCTCCAACCCCGCTCCCTCCCCGCTTTGTGCCCTGCAGACCGCGCTGGGCTGACCCCCCACCATGCCAGACCCGCTCAGTCTCTGCCACTTCCTTCTTCCCTGGGCTCTCGCCATCTTCCACAAAGCGCTGGGGGACCTAGGTAAGACCTCAGCGCCACCCAGAATCTGGGGAAGGTGGGGACGACGCTCCAGGGCGGGGAAAGTGGGCAGGGCAGTGTTGGAGGCGTTCAGGGAGTGAGAGCCATTGCTGCGCGCGCAATGGAGCACAGGGTTGGGGGTTCTGGGGAGTAGGGTCTGGATGGGCACCTGCAGTGGGGGCCAAGGGGTTCCTGCCACTGTGGCCCCCTCTGCTCAGAACCCCACCCCGGCCCCCACTACCTCCTGCCCCCCATCCACGAGGTCATTCACTCTCGTCGTGGGGCCACGGCCACGCTGCCCTGCGTCCTGGGCGCCCCGCCTCCCAGCTACAAGGTGCGCTGGAGCAAAGTGGAGCCAGGGGAGCTGCGGGAAACGCTGATCCTCATCACCAACGGCCTGCACGCCCGGGGCTACGGGCCCCTGGGGGGGCGCGCCAGGATGCGGAGGGGGCATCGGCTGGACGCCTCCCTGGTCATCGCGGGCGTGCGCCTGGAGGACGAGGGCAGGTACCGCTGTGAACTCATCAACGGCATCGAGGACGAGAGCGTGGCGCTGACCCTGCGCCTGGAGGGTGAGGCCTTCGGGTTCCCATCCCCTCCTCTCCTGCGGGGCTTCGGGCACCCCAGCTCGGTCTCCCAGGGCCCCCGCCTCCCCCGGCCCGCTCCCGGGGGTCACCCGGGCCCCGCTCAGGCGGCCGCCTCCCCGCAGGGGTGGTGTTTCCGTACCAGCCCAGCCGCGGCCGCTACCAGTTCAACTACTACGAGGCGAAGCAGGCGTGCGAGGAGCAGGACGGGCGTCTGGCCACCTACGCGCAGCTGTACCAGGGTGAGCGCCCGACCTGGGCACCGCCTGGGCCCCTCGGGGCCGTCAGCCAGCCCCGCGAGGGACGGCTCGGGTCAGGCTCCTGCCGGGACCCCCTAACCCCCGCCCCCGTCTCCCCCTGCCCGCCAGCGTGGACCGAGGGCCTGGACTGGTGCAACGCGGGCTGGCTGCTCGAGGGCTCCGTGCGCTACCCGGTGCTCACGGCGCGCGCCCCGT
>NC_043702.1:173821669-173824411 GCF_006229205.1 Suricata suricatta | reverse complement strand
ATTTTAATTAATTGACTAATTAGTTTGTTTATTCGTTTTCCTGTTGGAGCGATCTAACTGCACCACAGCAAGCTTGGGCTAGTGACTAACGACTGGAGCAAAGGGCATGAACTTTCTAATGGTGCTTGACACACGTGTTGCAAGATTGGCTTCCAAGAGGGCTCTTGGCTGCGGCTGTTAAAGAGATTTCATCCCATAGGATTTCATATAAAGGACAGAGGATGACTGAATGAACGGCCTCTTCAATGACTCTCGTACAGCAGATGGAATATTTGTGGCAGTCCCTGAGCCTTGCTTTTCTGATCTTGGTCGTGGGATAAGAGCGTCGGAGTTTGCCGGGATCGGTAGTGGAGACGCTCAGCAAACGGCTCCTGTAATGAAGGATTATGATTGTGAGAAACCAGCAGTAACAGAACGAGCACAGGAACTACCCCCAGGCTCTTACCAAGTAGCCTGCGTGGTGCCGTGCGCGCAGGGGGTGGAGCTCAGTTATGCTGTGAAAACAAACCACCTCCGAGTACCAGTGGCTCAAAACAAGATCATTTCTCCCTCAGGCCACCTGCGCCTGGTGGTCACCAAGGGGGCTCTGCCCATTTCCTTATTCAGGGACCCGGCCGCTAGGGCACCGCCGTCTCAGATGCTGCCAGTCACCACACCAGAAGGAAAACGTAAAAAGAGCTCTGGCAGGGCTTACAGCGCATTCCCAGCTGCGGCCCAGAGAGACCCTTGTGCCTTCCTGTTCACAACTGTCTAGAACTCGTCACAGACCTCGCTCGACCACAAGGGGGCGGGAAGGGAAATTGCAACCCATGGGATCAGCACTGGCAGGGGCCCCACCCCCAGCCCCAAGGGAGGCAGCCGAGATTCTGGAACATGCTGGCAGCCAGCACCCCTGCACGGCTCTTCTGGCTGTTCTAAGTTCTGGCCTGTCATGGAGTCAGGGCTCCAGAAAGCCACGCTGCCGAGCCCTGCAGCTTCCCTGAGGGAAGACGGCTCTTCTGCACTAATGACACCTGATCGCACGTCACCTCCAAACTGATGTTACCTAATACAGATTTCATGATCAATTTCCCCTGAATGTCTAAAAAATAGAATTTTATAGTTGATTTGCCCAAACCAGGATCCATGTAAGGTCTATACATTACATGTGATTAATTTTTCTTGGTTAATTTTTTTTAATATCTTTTAAACGGTAATACTTCCTCCTCCTTCATTTTTCCTGTGCCATTTTGTTTGTTTGTTTAAAAGAAACTGAGTTGCTTCCCTGTCATGTTTCCCATGTTCTAAATTCGGCTGAGTGGGTCCCTGTAGAGACACTTCCCGGTGCCCCGCCCCCTGTAATCACATTTGCAAGTTTGATTGAACACATTCATTTTTTAGGGGCACTTGGGTGGCCCGGTTGGCTGAGTGTCTGACTCTCGGTTCTGACTCAGGTCATGATCTCACGGTTTCGTGGGTTCAGGCCCCGCATGGGGGGCTCTGCGCTGACAGTGCGGTGCCTGCTTGGGATTCTCTCTCCCTCTCTCTCTGCCCTTTCCCCCACTTGCGCTGTGTCTAGCTCTCTCAAATAAACAAAATATACTTTAAAAATATTTAAACATACATTCGCTTTTTCCCCAGGAATATTTCGTAAGTAGTACTGTGGACCCCGTGGGGGGGGGGGGGCAGGCGGTCGCTGGTTGTCGGTGCTGTTGGCCTGGTCCGTTCAGTATAAAGCCCGCTGTTGTGCCAGCTGCCTGCGGCCACTGTAACAACTCACCCCGGACAGAAATGGATTCCTCTCCTCTTTTTCCTAATATTTATTTATTTTGAGAGAAAGAGAGCGCACGTGCAGGGGCGGGGCAGAGAGAGAGGGAGACAGAGAGTCCCAAGCGGGCTCTGCATTGTCAGCACAGAACCTGATGGGGGCTCGAAACCGGGCACCGTGAGATCATGACCTGAGCCAAGATTAAGAGTCAGATGCTTAATGGACTGAGCCCCCCAGGTCCGGGGGTGTATTCACAGGGTCTGAGCCCCCCAGGCGCCCCAGGAATGTATTCCCAGTAAGGAAATATGGCCCCTCCATCGGGATCGAAAGAGGCACATGGTGATCACCGTGCTTCCCAGAGGCCGGCTGGTGTCCCTGAGGGGCGCCACCGTGTCCAGAGCTCAGCCTCCACCTGTGTCGCTGACAGGCCAAGCGGCCCACGGCGGCACTTGCTACACCGGCCCTGGTGAGAGGGAGCCCTGCCAACTTCTCTCCGCTCCATTCAGGGCGCTGGCATGGGGGACGGAGGCTGGTGGTTGTCCCTGGGAGCTCTCCTGTCCCCCTGGCTGCCCAACGCGCCCCTGCGGTGACGTGGGCGGCGCTGCCAGAAACCTGTGTTCGCTCCTGCAGGTCCCTCGACCTCCTTACCTCCAGCCTTCCCGGCCTGCCCCTCCTGCCTCACTGGCTGGCCACGCGGCGGCCAGCGCTTGAGAGTCCTGTGTACCTCCTCGAGCCACCTCCCCGCTGTCACTTCCCCCGTCACCTCCCCTGAGTCACCCCCGTCACCTCCCCCGTCGCCTCTCCCCCCATCACCTCTCCCCCCTGTCACCTCTCCCCCGTCACCTCCCCCCCATCACATCCCCGTCACCTCTCCCTCATCACCTACCCCGTCACCTCTTCCCCCGGTCACCTCCCCCCATCACCTCTTCCCCTGTCACCTCTCCCCCATCACCTCTCCCCCCATCAACCCCCCCCTCCCCCCCACAAACGAGTGT
>NC_043702.1:173817399-173821569 GCF_006229205.1 Suricata suricatta | reverse complement strand
GGGGGGAGCTGACGTCCGGGAGCGACGCAGATCCGGCCCGTGGGCGTCCGGCCTCCACCCGCGCGCTCGCCGGTGCGCACCGGACGTGCTCACAGCCCGGCACGAACATTCACCCGCGTGTGCTCACGACTCAGTGCCACTGAATTCCCAGACCTTGTTTTTTTTTTTTAATTTTAATGTTTATTTATTTATTTATTTTGAGAGAGAGAAAGGGACAAAGTGTGAGCGGGCAAGGGGCAGAGAGAGAGGGAGACACAGAATCAGAAGCAGCTCCAGGCTCCGAGCTGTCAGCACAGAGCCCGATGCGGGGCTTGAACCCACAAACCGTGAGATCGTGAGATGGTGACCTGAGCGGATGTTTAACCAACTGAGCCCCCCAGGGGGGCCCTGAATTCCCAGATCTTAACAGGACAGGGAGAGAAGGAATCCCACGAATAACTGAGTAAACAATGCAAACGGGGACAACGGGGAGCAGGTGACGACTGTGCACCTGGAGCTCGAAGCTGCTGGGAGTGAGGGGACCGGGGAGGCGGGCCTCACAGCGGCCCCACCTGAGGGGACCAGGGTTCTGGGCTCCACCCCCCGCCATCACCAGCGGAGCGCTCTGCACTCCCGCACTCCGGCCAAGCGTGTCTGCAGTCGGGAAAAGTCCTCAGGCCGCTAATTCTCACAACTGGATTGCTGCCCCATCAATGCCCAACGGTGACCAGGAGTCTTATTTTATTTAATCTTTTTATTTTTTAACTTTGGAGTGAGAGGCACGGGAGGAGCAGAGAGAGAGAGAGAGAGAGAGAATCCCAAGCAGGCTCCACGCACAGCACAGAGCCCAGTATGGAGCTGCAGCCCATGACCCTGGGATCATGACCTGAGCAAAAATCAACAGTCGGACGCTCAGCCAACTGAGCCCCCCAGGTGCCCCAGGGATTAGGTAGTTAGTTAATATTTTTAAAAATAATTTAAAAAATTTTTAATGTTTATTTTTGAGACGAGAGAGACAGAGACAGAGACAGAGTGCAAGTTGGGGAGGGGCACAGAGAGAGGGAGACAAAGGGTCTGAAGCCGGCTCCAGGCTCTGAGCTGTCAGCACAGAGCCTGACACGAGGCTTAAACTCACAAACTGTGAGATCATGACCTGAACCGAAGTCAGATGCTTACCCGACTGAGCTACCCAGGCGCCCCGGATTTTTTAAAAATGTATATTCATTTTTGAGAGCGAGAGAGAGACAGAGCATGAGCGGGGAGGGTCAGAGAGAGAGGGAGACACTGAATCGGAAGCAGCTCCAGGCTCCGAGCTGTCAGCGCAGAGCCCGACGCGGGGCTTGAACTCATGAACTGTGAGATCGTGGCCTGAGCCAGAGTTGGATGCTCAACCGGCTGAGCCCCGCCCCCCGCCCCCGGCGCCCAGGGAGTTTATCTTTGAGTGTCATTATGAATTCTGGGGCTTCACATAGTTGATGTGCTTCAATCTCTTGCAGTCAGTATTCATTTTCATGCTGACATTTCCTCGTGGCAAACAGGCGTCTTCACAAATTGGCTGCTGGGTCCCTTTGACATGAGCCTGACCTGAATCTCAAAACTTCCTTTATTCTCAAGTATGACATGTTATCCTGCCCCTGATGGACGGGCTCCAAGGGGCCGGGCTCCTGCTGGCGGAGAGCACTATTTAGAGACCAGAGTTCGGCCACGGGGGTGCGCAGTGTCCCGGGGGGCTCACCGCCGCTACGCCTTTTTGGCCGACAGGAGCTGCCCCTACAAGTCACGAGTTCATGCTGTTATTTCCAATTCACACAAAACATTGCTTGAGTTTCCCTTTCCCACCCTGGAACTCTTAGTTCTGAACGCCATTCCTATAATTACTTATTTGCTTTCTTAAAAGAAATAGTGCATTTTGGAACAACAATGCCAACATTATGACTTCTCCGTGGTTCTTTCTGTTCTGAGGGATGAATGGTCAAAACGGCGCATTTTATAATCACTGGAAAGAACATTCTCCCACGTGGGTCTGCCTCCAACACCATCTACTGCTATGCCCACTCGTTTCACTGTTTTATTTTTCTTTTAAGTTTATCTATTTATTTTGGGGCGAGGAGGGGCAGAAAGCAGGAGAGAGAGACCCTAAAGCAGGCTCCAGGCTGTCAGCACAGGGCCGGGGCCCAGGAACCATGAGATCGTAACCTGAGCCAAACCGGCTCCGTCCAACAAGAGTCAGATGCCTACCGCCTGGGGCCCCAGCTGCCCCCACTCTGTTGCATCCCTGTATTCTTTTAAATTCAATCTAAAATTAATTTAATCATTTCAATTTTAATTTTATGTGTTTTTAAAGTTTATTATTTATTTTTTGAGGGAGGCAGAGAGAGAGGGAGAGAGAATCCCAAGCAGGCTCCATGCTGTCAGCACAGCCCAACCTGGGCTCGATCCCACCATCCTGAGCCTGAATCAACAGTCAGATGCCTAACGGCACCACCCAGGCGCCTCAGTTTTGTGGGTTTTTAATTTTTTTTAATGCTTATTTACTTTTGAGAGAGAAAGAGACACAGCGTGAGCAGGGGAGAGTCAGAGAGAGAGGGAGACACAGAATCTGAAGCAGGCTCCAGGCTCTGAGCTGTCAGCACAGAGCCCGATGCGGGGCTCGAACCCACGAACCGTAAGATCACGACCTGAGCGGAAGCTGGACACTTAACCGACTGAGCCCCCCAGGTGCCCCTCGGTTTTATGTTTTAATTGTGTAAATTGTTTATGCAGCTCCACTGTCAGAATGGCAAAGAAGATGCTGTTACCATTTTACAAGTGAAGAAACCGAGGTCCACAGACACGAGCCTCCTCCCAGCACCACAGGAAAATGAACACGCTCTCACCGGGCGCGCAGGGAGAGGGGCTGCGAGGAGCCTGCCTATGCGACCCGGTTCTCTGGAAGGAGATCTGGGGGGGTCTCAGGGTCCAGCCCTCCTTCCGCTGCTCTGTCGGGTGGTCCCCTCTGAACACAGGACTTTGTTCCCCTCCCTGAGGAGGGCCTCCCGCTCCTGCTCAGGGGCTGCCCCCTCGCAACCCGCCTGCCAACCCGCCTGCCATGGCACCCCTGCTGGCCCTCAGCTGCAGGAACCCTGGGACACTGCTGGCCCCTCCCCCGCCTGGGCCAGGGTCCCGCACTTCCTGGCCCCTTTCAGAAGTTATCAAAGCCCCCATTCTCCCAGCACAGCTGTGCTGGCGTCCCGGGAGCGTGTGTGCAGCCCCCGTCCTGCGTCCCCACGGCCCAGGGCCCTGGGGCCTCTAGGACTTGCAAGGCCTGGGGACAGACTGAGCTGCCCAGGCCCCACCTCTGAGTCTGGGAAAGTGGGGCCGGGTGCCCAGGGGCCTGCAGGGCAGTGGGGCCGGGAGTCCACTGCGGAAGCCTGGGGGCTAATACTGGCGGGAACCAGGGCTGCAAGAACCCGGCGGGGGTTCTGTTTCTTCACCTTGGGTCATGGCCTTAGCACTGGCGGGGCGGGGAGGGGGCAGGATTGATTGTTCCCATCCACAGAGACTGGAAAAGTCCCCAGGGCTCAGGAGCTGGGAGGCCCGCCAGCTGGGCTGGCCTCACTCTCCCTTCTCTCTCTCTCTCTCTCTCTCTCTCTCTCTCTCTCTCTCTCTGCCTCCACCGTGTCTGTCCCCCGAGAGACAGCTGGGGCCCTGGCCAGAACGCTGGCCTGGGCGTCTGTCAGGAGACACACATTTAGTCGCCGTCAGCCAATCGCATGCTGCGTCACCCTAGACAGACGCTTCGCCTGGGGTGTTCCTTGTCCAGAAGGTATGGAGGCTTCCTGACACTTTCTCCTCTGACAGGGGGCAGGAAGTTCTCCCCCAAATCTCACTTTAATTCCTCCTGCTTCCCTGGACTCTCCTGCCCTCAGCCAGTCCCCGAAGGTCCTTTTCGGAGACCTCGATGGGGTCTTGGTTCTTGCCTCTTCTCAGAAGGGGACAGAAATGGGAGAGGGGGCGTGGTCGTGTGGCCAGGAACAAGATGCAAGGAAGGGGGCAGTGAAGCAAGGCCCCGGCCAGCAGGTGCAGGTTCCACTTCCCTGTGAATCTTCAGAGCTGGAAATGTGGGAGGCGCCGATTCCTCCCCTGGGGATCTTCAGAGAGGGACTCCTCCTTTCTCGGATAACGAGTCCTCCGCCCCATCCACAGGGGAGC
>NC_043702.1:173815442-173817299 GCF_006229205.1 Suricata suricatta | reverse complement strand
TCACTTTCTCTGTCTTTCCCCATCACAGCCAGGTTCCCCCCGCGGCAAGAGCTGTGGTTACATGCGAGCCAGCACTGAGATTGAATTTCAGCCACTCGGTCGGCTGCCTGGCTCTGCCTGGCTGGACTCAAGCCCCACGTGGAGCGGAGCCGTGCTTGTGGGGGCAGGCTGGGTGCCCCCCGGCGTGCTGAGAGGTGGGACCTCTTTCAGCTCACTTGCAAGGTCTGAGGGGAGCAAAAGGAGCGCAGGCCTGCCGGACGCGGCCCAGATCGGCCCCCAGGCCAGGTCCCTCCGTCTCCACCAGAGGACTTGGTCCTAAAATAGTGCGTGGTCCATAGTGGACATTCAGTTAATGTTTACTTAATGCGAGGAACAGCGGAGGTCCCTCCCTCCGCTGACTGTCAGGCGCCTGTCCTGTCCCCCAGGCTCACGTCCCTGCCTGGGTCATTCCTCTCACTAAAGGACCCTGCTGCCCTCCACCCTAGGTCTTCCAGCCCTGTCTCTGCACTAGATGGGTGCCAGGGAGGGGTCCGTAGCTCCTCAAGGATTCAGGGAGGAGTTTTCCGTGAGCTTCTCAAAAGCCCTTTGGAACCAAGTCCACAGCAGGGGGGACAGAATCCAGACGTGGTCACCAGGGCAGCTGGGGCGCCAGCAGAGGGCAGTGCCGAGTCCCGAACTGGAGGAAGGGACGCGGTGCCTTCTAAATGGAAGGACAGACACCTGTCTGGGGCTGATTTGCAGCGCAGGCACCCTTGATTACGGGGGTATTTTGGGGGCGCTGCCAGAGACAACGGGGATCAGACCCCCCAACGCACTACCCCTGGGGCGACCACCGGTCCCCGGAGAGGGAATCCAGGCATCTGGCGGTGCTCCCCACCGTGCCAGGGGCTCTGCATCAAGTCCCGGGAGGGAGGGGGCAAGCGAGAGGGAGGAGCAGAGAGAGCTGGGAAAGCGGAGGGGAGAGGAGGCCCTGGGGCTGGGGAGGGGCCTCATTGGTATGGTGAGGAGGCCCCCACGGCTGGGCAGCACTCGGGGCCCACCCCCTGGCCCCAGGCTGCACCTCCACCAGCCGCGGCCCTGGCCCCGGGGCTCTGGGCTCCCGGCAACGCCTGTGGTTTGCACGTGGGCTGGCATGACCTGTGCGTCACGCACAGCGCCCCTGCCCCCGCACCACGTCCAGACAGTCCCTGCCGTGCTCGGCCTAAGCCACGACTCTGCTGTCTAACCTCACCCGGCCAGCTGCAAAGTCGGCTCCCGCTCTGTGCAGGCGGTGGGAGCACCCGCTGTCGGAACCCAATCACAGCTCCCAACAGGGAGGTGGCCACAGTCGTTTGCACCTCTTCCTGCCTCCAACGGAGGGCTCCCCTCCCCCACGTTTATGCTCCCGCCATCCTCTCCCTCACAGTCCAAGTCTGAGTCCCTCCTCCTCGCCCCTTGCCCACGGGAAGTCCCTCCGGCAGTCTAACTTCCATCCCTCCAGCTGCAACCCCCGGCTCCGCGAGCGCTGCCCCCCCCGCCCCTCCGCCCTCCCTCCCGGCCCGAGTCCAAGGCCTCTCCTGCCCAGAACCATGTCCTACTTCGCACGTCCTTGCTCTCGCTGCTGCCGCCGGGAACGGACGCAGAGGAAGCAGCGGGTCGCGTGACCTTCCCGAGCCCCCCACGTCCCGGGCCAGGGGGCGGGGGCGGCCCCGGGGAGTGGAGGGGCGGGACGGGGGCGGGGGGAAGAAAGGGGGTTTTGTGCGGCGCCCGGCGGCCCGGCGCCCTCTTCCGAGCGTCCTGCGGGCCCGGCGTCTCCTCGCGCCCGCGCAGTTCCCGCCGCAGTCGGCTGCAGCCGCAGGACCGAGCGTAGACCCGGAG
>NC_043702.1:173790391-173815342 GCF_006229205.1 Suricata suricatta | reverse complement strand
AGCGCCCGCCGCCGCCCAGCCCTGCCGCCCGCGGCCCCCTGCGGCCCCCCGCCCAGTCGGATGGGAACGCCCCCTGCCCCCCATCCCCGGATCCCCGCGGCCTCCGGCGGCGCGCTCCGGTGCCAGCGCCCCCGCCCAGATTCCCGACCTTGTCTGGGGCGGACGGGCGGGCGACGGGAGGAGCCGGGGCTCGGCCCTTCTGGGGGCCCCCTCCCTGGAACCATAGCTGGGGGTCCAGATGCCGACTGGAGCCGAGTCCCAACTCTGCCACTTCCTTGCTCAGTGACCTTGGACAAGTTAGTTGACCTCCCCGAACCTGGGGCTCCTCACCTGTGTCACGGGTAGACAGCATTTTCCTCAAAGTTAACGTTATACCCGGGAGCCTGTTTGAGAAGCCCGGCTCAGGTGGACGGCATTCCAGTTTCCAGCCCTGCCCGGCCGGGAACCCCCTGCCCAGGGTCGTTCCCTGCCCTTCTCTGCTCAGAATAGCTCTGCCCACGTGCTCCCAGTGGGACCAAAAGATTTGCCATAAGTTTTGTTAGCACTGAATGTCTGCATGACTTCTACTCCAGATGATAGCAGAGAGGCCCAGGGACACTGTTCCCCACGGACCCCCCACTACCCCCCCCAGCACTACCAGCCCCCAGTTTCCAGGGCTAACTTGGCTCCATCCACCTTTCAGGTTCTGAACTAGGAGGAGCCACAAGAGCTGGGCGGTGGTCTTGCCAGTAGTGTTACTCGCCCTGCGGCTGATAAATAGGACTGCTCGTCCACTAGTCCTGCAGGCCGGCCCTGGCTCCCAGCGGGGCCTCTCAGGCTCCCGCGGCCTCTGAGGGGACAGCTCCGAGCTTCCCTCCTGCTGACCCTACTGAGAACTGGAACCCGGTTTCCCTGGGGCTGACCTTGGACTGCCAGCAGGGGGGCGGGGCATTCACTTAGCGCAGAGGTGCAGGGTGGTGGGTGTGTGGGTGTGTGTTCGCATGTGCATGTGCTCGTGCACGCACACACACGCGCACACACACGGCCCGGTCTGGATGTCAGTCCTCTGTGGTAGGGTCTGTGAGGCCTGTGAGGGAGGTGCATGTCCATGGTCAGACAGGAATGACGACGGAAGAGGAGGGAAGTTTCCTGAACAGCTTGGGAAACTCAAGGCCAGGGCAGAAACCCGAGTTGGAGCAGGAAAGGATGAGCTGGAGAGGGGAGCGGTGTGGCGTGGGGGTAAGGGACAGGAGGACGGCTGAGCTCTCTGGGGCAGAGCGGAGAGGGCGTCCTGCTCTGGGGGGGTGACAGCGGAGGCCGCGGAGGCTGGTGCCCCATGGCAGGACAGCCGAGTGTCCTCGGGACTCCGAGCTGCACGGCGGTGGGGCTGAAGCCCAAGCTTGGAGGGCTCGGCGGTGGGGCGGGGGCAGTGCAGGGGGCTCGGATTGGGACAAGCACAGAATTCAGGCCCCTCTGGTCAGTGACCCCCGTTCCCGGAGCTGGGGGTGGGTAGCCTCCATACCCCGGCTTCATCGGCTCAGACCTTCTCTCTTTATCCCCTCCCCTTCAAAACAGAGGTGAGAGGGGGGTCCAGGGTGTCAGTCCCAGAGTGGCTGCAAATATATGGGTTTCTGGGTTGCTAGACAGAGAGCTGAGACCCGGTCTGTGAGCAGCTCCGGCTCCAGCCCGGAGAGAGGGGGGGAAGGCGCCAGAAAGGGGCCTGGCCCGGGGCCTGGCCCAGCTCAGATGGATGGAGACAGCCTGCCCAGCACCTGGCAGCCACTGGCTGCTCCCACCAGGCAGGCCGCCCTCCTCCCCAGAAAGCAGTCCTCCCAGTGCTCCCATGCCCAGAGCCGGCCTCAGCATCCTCTGGTCTGGCCCTGTGCAGAGAGACCCTGGACATCTGGCTCCTGTCACTCCTTCCCCGATGTGACTCAGGAAATTAAGGCCCCCCGGAGTGGTGGGAGTGGGGCTACAGTGGTGGGAGGCCTTGCAAGGAGGCCCTGAAGCCCCTGGGAGGATTGGGGAGAGGAGGGACATTTCGCAGCAGCTCAGGCTCAGGAAGCGGAGACACGCATGAAGGCAGGGCCTGCGAGGGCAAAGAAGGTGGAGGTTGAACAATGAGCCCGGAGTGGGAATGAACCTGATCTCTAGGAAGTTGAGCCCGTAGTCTAGCCTACATCCCTCCTGCTGCACCATTGGCCTCTCCCATGGCAGGCTTGGGTTTCGTGCTCTGCTAAGTGTAGCCCGGCCCATAAGGATGATGTTGGACGCTAACCTGCTGGTACCTGACTCGGCCTGGCCGGGCGCTCTGGGTCAGCCCTGTCCCTCTCTGCCTCTCTGGTTCCATCTCTCAATGTCACCCCCCTCCCCACTCCTCCATTATGAGAGTGTAAGTTCTTTGAGCTCTTCAGAGGAATATTCTGGGTCCTCGCAGTGTCTCATGGCCAAGAGAGCAAGAGGGAGATGGCCCGTCCCATTTGCTCTCCCTCCCTGAGCCCACCCCCCAGCCCAGGACTGGGCGGGGGAAGGGAGAGGCTGGATGGAAGCCAGACTGGCAGAGACAGGGGCTTTGTCCCAACTGGTTTCTGAGCCAGGAGATCCGGTGGGAAAGCCCGTGCCAGGCAGAAAGGAAGGCTGGGAAGAAGAAGGGAGAAGGCAGCCAAAGAGGGGGTGGAGGAGGCTCGGAGTAAAGAGAAGAGTTTCCTTACAAGTAACGGCGGGGTAGGGGAGGTCTCAGAGGGGTTGGGCTAGAGAGAAGGTGTGCAGGGTCCAGGTTCAGTCTAGGAGGCCCTCCTGGAAGAGGCCAGGTGGGTGTGGTACTCAGAGAGGGAGGGACAGGAAAGGAACCTGTGAAGGGTCCTGGGGCAGCAGGAGGCTCTGGGTCTGAGGCGGAGTCTGGCACTGGGAAGAGCAGAGGGAATCGTTAAGTATAATAGCACCCACCACTCATGCTGGGAGCACTTATTAAGCTCCTACTGTGTGCCTGCAGCTGGGCATCTGCACACCCTGCGAGGTGGTCGTAATGGTGCTCTACGAGTAAGTGGACAAAGGCCCAGACAGCTTCGGGAGCTTTACTTCACGCAGCAAGTTGCCGAGCACCCAGGTCTGGGTTCTGAGAGGAATCCCCTGGTGGGGAGACAGGGTGTTAACAGTGAGCAGTGAGGGGACAGTGGGCTTTGTGGGCCAGCATGGGTGTGGTCAGGAGCCGGGGGAAGTCCATCTTGAAGTCTAACCCCATCTTTCCTCCGCAAGTCCCTCCACCAGCCTGAGCATGGATGCACTGTTCCTGCCCCTGCTGGTGGCCCTGGCCCTGGGCCTGGGCCCCGCCGCCGCCTCCGCTGATGCCCTGGGAGGGGACAGCTCAGGTAAGCAACCCCGCTCAGGGCCCCTGTCTCTGTCTCCTGCATCTCCCCGGGGTGGCCTCTCGTTTGGTCCCACCAACCTCTTCCAGGCTTAGGGGACCCAGGGAGGAGATGGATTTGGGGCGCTGTGGGGAAAGGTCTGGCCTAGGGCACCTGGGGACGAGGGGTGAGCTGTGGGCTCTCCTGGGGGAGGGGAGGGGCAGTAGGTGCCAGGCTGCCCATCTCTAGGGTGAGGGAGGGATGAATAGGGCTGGGAGGCAGGGCATGGGTAGAAATCGTGCCAGTGAGTCTGAGGGAAACTGAGGACAGGGCTGGAGGACCCAGAGGGCGAGTTAGAAAACGTCGGGTGCAGGCTGGGAACCTTGGGGTGGTGCTGGGCCACTCTGGGGGCGGAGCCGACCCGGACACTTTGGGGACAGATCTGGAGAGCGTGCGGGGTGGGCATGCAGCCCCTTGGGGTGGGGGAGGGGGACGCTGCGGACCGAGTCGTGAGTCCCAGCTGGCCCCGCCCACCCACCCACAGAGGACCGGGCCTTCCGCGTGCGCATCGCGGGCAACGCACCTCTGCAGGGCGTGCTGGGCGGCGCCCTCACCATCCCGTGCCACGTTCACTACCTGCGGCCGCCGCCGGGCCGCCGGGCCGTGCTGGGCTCCCCGCGGGTCAAGTGGACCTTCCTGTCCGGGGGCCGGGAGGCCGAGGTGCTGGTGGCCCGGGGGCTGCGCGTCAAGGTGAGCGACGCCTACCGCTTCCGCGTGGCGCTGCCCGCCTACCCCGCGTCCCTCACCGACGTCTCCCTGGCGCTGAGCGAGCTGCGGCCCAACGACTCTGGCATCTACCGCTGCGAGGTCCAGCACGGCATAGACGACAGTAGCGACGCCGTGGAGGTCAAAGTCAAAGGTGAGGGGCAGGACGGAGGGAGGTTCCTGGGGGAGCGGGGCGGGGGAGGGCGGGACCGCTGCCCCTGGGAGCCCACGGTCTGAGGGGAAGCAAATGCACGGGTGACAGGCACAGACTGAGCTAGAAGAGGAGCGCGTAGATGCCGGCCTCTGTCACCTCCCTTCTCTCTTCAGGCAGAGGAAATCCTACTCCCAGTCTAACTAAGCCCCTCATGGTGTAGAGTGAGCGCCCTTGGGACTCTCCCCCTTGTGTCCCGGGAGTGGCAAGGACGGTGGGGGCCGAGTGGGGGCGGCCCTGCCTCACGGCTCCTGTCTGCCCCTCAGGAGTCGTCTTTCTCTACCGGGAGGGCTCTGCCCGCTACGCTTTCTCCTTCGCCCGGGCCCAGGAGGCCTGTGCCCGCGTCGGAGCCCGAATTGCCACCCCGGAGCAGCTCTACGCCGCCTACCTCGGGGGCTATGAGCAGTGTGACGCTGGCTGGCTGGCCGACCAGACCGTGAGGTGGGCCGGGGCTGCGGGGTGGCGCTGGCCCCGGGTGCTGCCAGGAGCTGCCCGCTGCCCCAGGCCCGCCCCACCGCGCCCCCTGCCTCCCGGGAATGCGGGTGGGTGAGGACCCCGGCGTGGGGGCGTCCCTGCATTGCTGGGAAGACAGCCGGCCGCCTGGAAGGGCAGTGGGGCTCGGGAGGGGCATCCGGGACTGCTCCCCATGAAGGCGTCTGCTCTCGCTCCCAGGTATCCCATCCAGACCCCACGGGAGGCCTGTTACGGAGACATGGACGGCTTCCCCGGGGTCCGGAACTACGGCGTGGTGGACCCGGCTGACCTCTACGATGTTTACTGCTATGCTGAAGACCTAAATGGTGATTGGGGGTGAGGCGTTCTCAGGCTTGAGCCCCTTGTCCGGTGCTGCCCGGAGGTCCTCAGGGGCCTGTGCTGGGCCTCCCGTCCCTCACGGTTCAAGCAGGAATGGGGGGGGGGGGCGGTCCAGAGACACAGCCGGTGTCCCTCCCTCCACACACAGTCCTGGAAGCACGTTCATGGCCGAAGGCTCCAACAGTTGGGACGATTGGGACCAGACCGAGTTTGACTTTGACTCTGCAGCTCCCCGCTGTGTAAATCTCTGCCCCTTAGCCTCTCTGGGCCTCCCTTACCTTCTTTGCAGAAGGAGGAAGTTGAGCCAGGCTCCTCTGGGTAATAACATCTATCCTGAGGTTCTACCTGACCTTTGACTTTGAAATAGGGCATCGGACTCCGTGTCACAGATGAGGCCCAGAGAAGCCAGCCCAGGGTCTCTGCAGGAGCCCGAGGACTCCCAACGCCCTGGTGACCCGGCCCCCTCTTCCCTCCCAGGAGAGCTGTTCCTGGGCGCCCCTCCAGACAAGCTGACGTTGGAAGAGGCGCGGGCGTACTGCCGGGAGCGGGGTGCAGAGATCGCCACCACGGGCCAGCTGTACGCAGCCTGGGACGGCGGCCTGGACCGCTGCAGCCCCGGCTGGCTGGCCGACGGCAGCGTGCGCTACCCCATCGTCACGCCCAGCCAGCGCTGCGGCGGGGGCCTGCCCGGCGTCAAGACTCTCTTCCTCTTCCCCAACCAGACCGGCTTCCCGAACAAGTACAGCCGCTTCAATGTCTACTGCTTCCGAGGTGAGCCCCGCCCCCCCAGTATTGATGTATTGATGGACAGACGCAATCCCCCCACTCCCCGCCAGGGAGCAGGCCCTCAGGGCGGTTGGGTGCAGAGATGGCCTCCTGATCACATCTCATATTGGGGGCTGAAGGGAAGGCAGTGCCTGGGGCCCCCGGAAGCACCCCCAGTGACTGACAGTCAGGGAGGCAGTGGCATGGGGCGTGTGGTCCTGGCCTGCAGTGTGAGCCTGCAGGGCTGGGACAAGGGCTGGAGGCAAAACCGAAGGGGGATGCACAGCCTTTCCCTCTGGGGAGCTCCTCCTCCGAAGTGGGTAGGCCTGCTTCTGCAAGCCCCCCCCCCCATGAGGGAGGACAAGATGCCTTGCCCCCAGCCCCAGGAGAGACTAAGACAAAAGCATTACTTATATCTGAGGACGGGATCTCCAAACATATTCAGCCTGGGGCCAGGGAGCAGTGGGGAAGTGGAGCCTAGAGGAAGCAGGTCCATCTGGAAAGGCCACCGGAAGACAGATGATGATGATCATAGTAATAGTGAACGTGTCTATACACGGGTTACGTGCCAAGCGCCGTTCCGGGAAGACACAGAGAGAGAGGCGGGATGGAGAGGATGGCTGGCTGGGACCAGGTGGGGGCCAGCGGCGGGCAGGACGCCGGTCTGCTTGTCTGGCCTGAGCGAGCTCACTGGAGCAAGCGGTGGGGGCGGGGCGGGCTGCGCTCTCACGTCTGGCTGAGCACGGGCAGCCCTCAGGGCTTAGCCCAGTTCCACCGCCGCGTCATTGGTTTTCTGATCTTGCCTTTCTTCTCCAAAGACAAGGTGACCCATTCGAAAGCTCTGTTGTTTGAAGAGAGCAGCTCCGCCCCTTCCTTTGCCCTCTTGCCCCTATTCTGAGACCCTCGGTGGCAACTGTTGAACGTCCTTCCTGCATTCCACCCTTTGGCTCTGCTGAGTGATGCGCACCTGGCCCCTTCCCAGTCTCAGGAGCCCCGGGAGCCCTCACACCTTGCTCCCCAGGTGTCCCGAGGTGCTGAGGCCACCTGTCCATCCTTCTGCCTCCGCGACCTTACTCAAGGGACTATCTCTCCCTGAGCCTCTCCTGACCACTCTAGTTAAAGTATTTCCCACCGTTCTATTTCCTTATTCTGCCCAAGTGCTCTTTATACGGTAACACTGTATGTTCATTTGTTTATTACGTAGCTAAGTTATACAGTCCCTAAGGGCAGGAGGTTCGCTGCTCTTTTTTCCCTCCTCTGTGTCCTCAGCGCCCAGAAGAATCCTCGGCCTGACCCAGAGCGGGCACTTGATTAGTGCCTGAGGAAGGCGTGATGAAGTCCGCAGGGCTCCCTGGGTCTCCTGGGTCCTCCACAGGAGAGATGAGTGAGAACCCAGAGAATGTCACGGTCTCTGAGTCTAACCCAGAGTCCTCAGGCTGTGACTGAGCGCAGAGTCACCTATTTAACCTCCCACTGACACTTCCCTCTTCACAGACTCTGGCCAGCCCTCCGCCACGCCTGAGGCCTCCAACCCAGCCTCTGACGGGCTGGAGGCTATTGTCACTGTGACGGAGACCCTGGAGGAGCTGCAGCTGCCCCGGGAGGCTGTGGAGAGCGAGTCCCGGGGAGCCATCTACTCCATCCCGATCATGGAGGATGGGGGAGGCGGCAGCTCCACTCCAGAAGACCCGGCTGAGGCCCCTAGGACCCTCCTTGGTAACTGGAGTGCCTTAGCCAGAGAAGTTGGGGGTGAAGCTGCAAGCCCTGGGTAGGATTGGGCTTGTGGCCGGCATGACCAACCTGTCGTTTCTCAGCATCTCCACGATGCAGGGTATCTCTGCAGAACTCTCCCGACCTTCCCCTTTCCCGCACATTCTACTCCAGACCCTCTGGGTCTGCAAAGGAGAGTGCTCCCTCCTCTGTTCCCTCCTCCTCCTTACCTACCCAAAATAGACTGGAGAATTTTAAGAACGAGAGGGGGGTGCAATGACTATGTTTTTTACTGGGCTAATGACAGCTCACAGAGCCTTCTCCAGGTAGCCTCAGTATTGCAGCTCAAGTTGAAGGTCTTCCGGTGGGGAGCGAAGACAGCCCATCCCAGGGGCAGCCTCCTCCGGGCCTCCCCCACCGAACCTCCCCCTCCCGCCGTTCTCCCCCTCCCTTTCCGTCTTCCGGGCGGGCGGCGGGCGGGTGCTGTCCATGGTGCTGAAGCATCTGTGCTTTGTCTAGGATTCGAAACACAGTCCATTGTACCTCCCCTGGGGTCCTCAGAAGAGGAAGACACAGCTTTGGAGGAAGAAGAGAAATACATGGATGAAGACGATAAAGAAGAGGAGGAAGAGGTGGAGGTGGAGGATGAGGGCCTGTGGGCCTGGCCCAGCGAGCTCAGCAGCCCGGACCCAGAGGCCCCTCTCCCCACTGAGCCAGTCCTAGAGGAGTCTGTCTCCCATGCCGCCCCACCGCCAGCGAGGGCAGTCCTACAGCCTGGAGCATCACCACCTCCCGATGGAGAGCCAGAGACTCCCAGGCCTCCAAGGGTCCTTGGACCACCCGCTGAGACTCTGCCCACTCCCAGGAATGGGAAACTGGCATCCCCACCACCTTCCACTCCAGCTGGGGAGAGAGAGGTGGGGGAGGAGGCTGGGGGTCCCAAGCTGTCTGGGGTCCCTCGAGTAGAGAGTGAGGAGACAGGGAGCTCTGAGGATACCCCTGCCCTGCTTCCAGCCACACGGGCCCCTGAGGGTGCCAGGGAACTGGAGGCCCCCTCTGAAGAGAATTCTGGAAGAACTGTCCCAGCAGGGACCTCAGTGCGGGTTCAGCCGGTGCTGCCCACTGACAGCGCCAGCCAAGGTGGAGTGGCCGTGGCCCCCTCATCAGGTAACTTTGCCCAAGGCTCAACCTCCCTCTTCCTCCTCCTCCCCTTTCTCCCCCTGAAGCTCTGGGTCACATGACCTGTGGTCCTTTAACCGCCATCGCCCCGGCCTCTCCTGTCCACTGTCTTCATTCTCCTTACACCTCTGCCTGTGGGTTTCCAACCTTGGACATCAGCTCTCTGACTTCTCACCCCATGACCCCCACCTCCATGGCCCTACTCCATAACTCCAGCCCCACCACTGACCACCTGGGACTCTTTCTTGCCCTTGGCTTTCCACTGGTGACTTACCGGCCCCACAGAGCACCCTCTGTCCTCATGTGATAGGTGGCCCCGGGTCCCTATTGTACTCTCCAGGGCCCAGGCCCCTCTCCTACTACCCCCTTCCCTCCCATTCAGACACCCCACTGATGTCAGGGAAGCCTGGGGTCAGCCGCTGGGGTCTAGGAGAGCCCTTACCCGTACAGAGCCTTAAGCGACTACTTCTGTGAAGTATTTTTTCGACTGTTTCATGGAAAACAAGCCTTGGAAATAAATCTCTATTAAACCACTTTATAACCCAAACTCTGGCACCCTCTGTCTGCACCCCCAGCTGTCTGCCCTTTCATTCCCTGGATTTGTGTTCCAGGCCGCTCTCTGATGCTTCCCTTTGTGCCGTGTGTCTTCCTCGCTCGCCCGTCTCCCTCGCTCTCCACGCCTCTGCCTCTTCCTTTTCATCCTCAGCCAGCGCCCTTTCCTGCCCCCTGCCCCCTGCCTAACACTACTCACTGTTCCCCGCCCTCCCCTCTCAGGCTTTCTTCTGCCTTTCTCCCCGACTGCCGAGAGCCCAAGTCTGACTGTACAGAGAAGTCACTGTCCATCGGTCCATGGGACTGTGAGGGGTTGTCCCTCACTCCTGATGGAGAGAACCCCCCACCAGCCTGAGTGTGTGTGTGTGTGTGTGTATGCACGTGTTTGTATACATACAGACTCGTGATAGAGAAAGCCCATCTTAACCTTGAGGCCCAAACTGGCATCGAGGCACCCCAGCCTCCCCCTCGGCACAACTCAGCAGGGAGACGGTATCTAACTTTCATCCTCCTGCCCACGGCCTCCCCCTTCTTCACTAACCCCTGCACTAAAGGCCACCTCACCCCTAGGAAGAATGGTCTCACCCTCCCTGAACCAGAGGATCTCCAAGTCCCTAGTGCTGGAGAAGACACAAATCAGGAGGCGAGGAAGAGGGAATGTGGAGGTGGAGGAGGCGTGGGGAGTTGGGTTCTGGGCTCTGAGGGAAGCCCTACCCATTCAGAGAAGGCTGAGCTTCCGGGTGGAGGTCCTTGGAGAAGGCTGGGGTCCGCCCAGTCCCAGGACCCCCACCCCTACATGGTCCAGCGGGGCTGGGGCCCCTGCATCACACCCAGGCTCCCCTATTTTAACTCTTGGCCCCCTGAGCAGCCGGCCTTGGAGTTCAGTGCTGTGTGGATTGGGAGGGGGTTTGGTGGGAAGAGAAGCATCAGTGAAAGTTTCCGCAGGGTCCTAGTCACCCCACTGGGGGGTGAGGGACGCCCTCTGGCCCTGCTCATACAGCAGGAGTGGGCTGTCTGGCTGTGCAGAGCAGTGGGCCCCAAGAAGGGGGAGGAAGGAAGAGCAGAGAGTCTCAAGGGGGAGTTCCTTTGCCCCCACTCTTCTGTCCTGGTTCAGGGGAGGGACCTATGGCCTGGCCGGACAGCCAGGGACCAGGTGTGGAAGGCTCTGTCCCCCAGGGCTGGCTGGCCGGCCGCAGAGGTGCAGGAAAGTGTGAGAACAGGAGGGGCTCCAGAGCTGCTGCCCTCGGTGGGGCCTCGTGCCTGCTGGGCTCGATAAAACACCCCTCCCCCTTTGCCCAGGGAGGGTGCTACCAGCCTGGCGGAACCGTTGGCAGGAGGAGAGGTGGGAGGGTGCTGGTGCTGGAACAGCTGATTCATTTCACCTGAAACAGCGAGGTCATCGCAGCAAAATTCTGGATTCGACTCCAGCGCCTCCTCCCCCTACCTCAGCTCTCACCCCCCTCCCCCAGGCAGATGGAAGCACAGTGGGCCTTGCCCTTGGCTGCTAGGGGTGTGACGTGGTCTGATGGTTTTACCTCCCAAGCTGAGGGCCCAGCCCTGCACTGTCAGTCTGTGAGGCCATCTTCCTCTGTCTAGCACCCACACCTGGTCTAAGGATGGCCGCCTCCTACCCCAGGACCCACAGGGAGAGAGTCCTGAGGAGAAGGCAGGTGACCGCCAGGCTTCAGGACAGCGTGTCAGTCTGAGAGGACTGCCTGGAGGAGAGAGTGCCAGAAGAAGGGAGAGAGGTGGATTGGAGGGGTTAGGCCAGCTCACCTGCAGGGGTGTAAAGTGGAGGGGAGCCTGGGGAGGGATTGGTTCTTCACTGCAGCTTCTAGGACTGTTGACTCTACTCTGCAAACGGCAAGAGGAATAGCTAGCCCCACCCCCACCCCACCCCATCAGGTCCCAGAAGCAGTCAAGGGCAGGCCACCGCTCCCTGTTGCTATGGCCTCTCCTCGGGCTTCATCCATCCAGCCCACCAAAACCCTACAAAGACAAGGTGGTGGGGAACTAAGCTCCAGGCCCAGAGAGGTAAAGTGACCTGCCTGGTGTCACTCAGCAGAGCCAGGAGCCAGATAAGAGTCCAGGTCTCATGACCGACAGGCCGGTATCTTTCTCGTCAGTGGCATTGGGTTCCATGGGCCTTTCTGGCCACTTCCACCCAGCTCCTGTTAGACTGGGCCCGCACGAGTGGGCACGGCAATGGCCAGCACGGGGCTGAGTCGACCCCGAAGTGGCAGGTGGTGAGGGGGGTCAGGGTGGGAGAGAACCCCGCAACTTGGCCCTGGGATGACTTTAAGATGCTGTGAGAGCTCCCCAGACAAGGGGCCTGGGGCTGTGGACCCACCCACGGCTCTGGGGGGCTCAGGCTGCAGAGCTCCGCCCACCTCACTTCTCTCCCCTCAGGTGACTGTGTCCCCAGCCCCTGCCGCAATGGTGGGACATGCTTGGAGGAGGAGGAGGGGGTCCGCTGCCTGTGTTTGCCTGGCTATGGGGGGGACCTGTGTGATGTTGGTGAGTGTGGTGAGCGGCAGGGGTGGGGGCGGATCTGAAGCAGGGGCCCTGCCACGATGTGCTTGCTCTGGAGCTGGGAGCGAGGGCACGGGTCTTGTCCGGAGTCTCCATTTTAGGCAGATAGAACCCTCTCTGAGCCCTGCCCTCAATGTTTTCATCTGTCAAGTGGGACCAGCAAGGCCTTTGTCAAGTGGTCCCTGGGGGAGGGGCGCTCCTCACTTGCCAGCTCTCTCCCGGGAAGAGGGGAGGCCGCAGCCCTTCTCTGGGACCGAGGACTGGGGCTCCAGCCCTCCCCCTGGCGGTCCCTGTCGCTCAGAGGCGGAAGCCATCACGCCCCCTGCACCCCCCTCGCCCCTCATTCCCTGCTGGCTCTTTGGCACCTGCCTCCCGCCCCTTGGCCCCGCCCCCTCAGATCCCCTCCAGAGGACCTGGCCCCTCTGGCCGCAGCTGCCCACCCCTCTGTGCCCCAGGCCTCCGTTTCTGCAGTCCGGGCTGGGACGCCTTCCAGGGCGCTTGCTACAAGCACTTTTCCACGCGGAGGAGCTGGGAGGAGGCCGAGACGCAGTGCCGGACGTACGGCGCGCACCTGGCCAGCATCAGCACGCCGGAGGAGCAGGACTTCATCAACAGTGGGCTGGGGCCGGGGCTGGAGGGGGCCCTCGCCACCTGCTCTCTCGCGCTCCCCCATTAACCCATCATTAATCATGAGTGAGTGTGCGAAGGAATTAACTCCCTTACTCATTAACTCAGGTACTCATTACGTGGTTTACTTCATTCATTCGTTCCCTTTTCCGTCCTTGCTCCCTCCACACTGGGTAGGGGGCTTCAGGCCGAGAGGGCTGCTGTTGGAGCCGGAAGTGCACCTGCTTCGCCCCCCCACCCCCGTCCCGCTCCGCTGCCTCCTCCTGCCGGCCCCCACTCTGACCTCGCTGAAGGCTTCTACTCTTTTTCCAGAGTTTCCCCTTTCTGGCCCTGGTGACATTTTCCTTCTCCCCAACCCTTGCGCCCTCCCCCGGCCCTGCCTTCTACCCGCCGCGGGCCGAGGGGGAGCGGGGACGCGCGGGCCGTTCGGCCGCCGGTGGCGGGGAGCGGCGCCACCTGCTGGCACGGGGCTCACTGCGCACCTTCGCCCGCCGCGCTTCCTCCGCAGGCCGATACCGCGAGTACCAGTGGATCGGGCTCAACGACCGGACCATCGAAGGCGACTTCCTGTGGTCGGACGGCGTCCCCCTGGTGAGAGGCTCCGGCCGCCCCTCCGGCTGGCTGGGTCGCTTCTTCCAAGCAATTCTGCCCCTCACCCCCAGGGACCCCACCCCTCCCCCTCCTTTTCTTGGCCCCCCTCCTCCCCTCTTCCCCTTGGGCCCCGCCTCCTTCCGTGTGCTCCTCTCGCTTCCAGTCCGGCTCTCATTACCCCTACCCCCCCCCAAAGCCCGCTACCTGCCCTTTCTCCGCCTGCCCCCCCTTCTCTCTCCTAGTGCCCCTCCCAGCCTCCCTCTTCAGGTCCTCTAGGTCCGGCCCTCCCCCTGCTGTGGGGCGGGAGCCCTCACCGCCTCCCCCATGCGTTCCCCCCAGCTCTATGAGAACTGGAACCCCGGGCAGCCTGACAGCTACTTCCTGTCCGGGGAGAACTGCGTGGTCATGGTGTGGCACGACCAGGGACAATGGAGTGACGTGCCCTGCAACTACCACCTGTCCTACACCTGCAAGATGGGGCTGGGTGAGGCCGGTCACGGGGGAGAAGGGGGCGCTAGGGGCATCCCACCTGCTGTGTGTCTAGAAGGAGGGGCAGGGCGCCTGGGTGGCTCAGTCCTTAAACATCCGACTCTTGATTTCGGCTCAGGTCAAGATCTCATGGTTGGTGAGTTCCAGCCGCGCAGGGGGCTCCAAGCTGACAGTGGGGGAACCTGCTTGGGATTCTCTCTCTCCTTCTCTTTCTGCCCCTCCCCTACACTTTCTAAATAGATAAGCAAACAAACAAAGAAACAAACAGACAAGCTTAAAACAAAAAGGAGGGGGCAATGCTACAGAGGAGTCAGAAACGTGTCCCAGACCATGGGCAAGGGGAGCTAACAAATGAGGTGGTCCGCTAGGAACCTCTGCTCTTTTCTGCATCACCCTATGCCCCATCCCCTCCTCCTCCTCGTGCCAGTTCTGGGAACTGTCACCTGCAGACCCAGGCTCCCAGCTGTTGCCTCTCTCCCCCCTGCAGTGTCCTGCGGGCCTCCGCCAGAGATGCCCCTGGCTCAAGTGTTTGGCCGCCCACGCCTGCGCTATGAAGTAGACGCTGTGCTTCGGTACCGGTGCCGCGAGGGGCTGACCCAGCGCAACCAGCCACTGATCCGCTGCCAGGAGAACGGCCGCTGGGAGCCCCCCCAGATCTCCTGTGTGCCCCGCAGGCCTGTGAGTGCCAGGAGGATGCGGGGGTAGGGGCATGAGCTAAAGGAAGCTCTGGGTTCTAGCCCTGGCTCTGCCAGTCACTGGCTGTGTGACCTTGGAGTAATCACTGCCCCTCTCTGAGGCAAAGAGAAGGAGGTGGGCTGATGCTCTGGGGCCTCTTTCAGTGCTGATGTCTGAGAACTTGGGCTGAGCCAAGGTGAGTGTTTTAACCGGGGCTCAGGGAGCAGAAACAGAAGGGCAGGCTCTGCGAAGGGAGACCAGGAGAAGGGGCCCAGGGTGGAGGGTGAGTGTGTGTGTTTTTCCCAGGCCCGAGCTCTGCACCTGGTGAAGGCCCCAGGACATCGGGGGAGGCTACCCGGACGCCGGAAGGCACTTTTGACCCCTCCTTCCAGCCCCTCTCCAGGCCCATAGGGAGCAAGGCCTTTGGGGCACTGCCCTCCCCATCACCAGCCTCGACACTAGGGAGGAGGGGGCTGCCCTCCAGGCAGCAGTGCCTCAAGGGGTTTTCGGGAGGTGCTCAGGCAGCTCCAGCCTAGACTAGACCCTCTCCCCCCTGCCCTAGCTCAGGTTTTCCCTCCAGGGCCTCAGGGAAGGTCCCTAAGTGCCTCAGCCGCCCTCCGCTGGCCAGCCTTCCCCCCCCTCCATCCCCTCCGGGGTCTCCCAGGGGGCTGGGCTTGCAGGCTGGAGAATCTGGAAAACCAGCAGGAAATAAAGCTGCCTTTGAGCACAAGCCAGTTTGATGTTTCTCTGAGAGAGAGAGAGAGAGAGAGGGAGAGAGAGAGGAAAAGGGGGTGGGGCTGGGCCTCCCAGGATAACCGGCCCTCCTGTGTCTATTAACTTCTGGAGGGCACAGCGGTCCCCAGGGTGCCGGTGGCTGGAACCGCGCCTGGCACAGAATAGCTGCCCGGGGAAGTTTTAGGGACGAAAGAGCTCACAGCAGTTGGGAGACTGGGTCACGTGTTTGGAAGGCGCTGGAGCGCTCAGAGCGCAGGGTCCTGCAGACCTAGAGGAGCTCAGTCCGGGGAGGGAGAGGGGCTGGGGGCCGCGGAGGAAGTAGAGATGCGCAGCTTTGGTGTCCTGGTTCCGAGGTTCCCGAGGGAAGGGGGCCACACGAGGGAGCGCAGCTTTGGGGGTTAGACTGCAGGAGCGCTTGCGTCCAGCAGAGGAAGCAGAGAGCGGGGAAGGGGGAAGCAGAGGAGGGGCCTCTCCACCCTGCGGGGCACTGGGCGCAGGGAGTGACTGGTAGGTCTCCCAGGCCCTACCCGGCAGAGGGCGCCGTGGGTTCAGCCACGTCGGCCTGGGGGTGCCGTGTGCGCGTGCGCGCGCCGGGCCTGGGGCGAGAGTCGCAGGAGTCCCAGGGGGACCGCCAGGGGGCGCCGCGACCACTGGTTCGGAGACCCGGGGCGCGGAAGCGGGTGGCGGGCTGCCCGGTGGAGGGTGACTTCCGGCCGTGCGGCGCTGGCCCCGGGGGCTGTGAGTCAGCGGAGGCTGAGATGGTGAGGTCACTCTCAGAACCGGAGAGAACGAGCGGACGGGACTGTGTGTCCAGAATTGGGGCATTCTGTGCCTCGTGGTCAAGTGTGCCCTCCTGATGGGAGTGACTCGCCGCTCCGATCCGGGCGTCGCCTGCGCGCACAGCCACACACGTGCGCACGCGGTCCCGTGTACACACTTCGGCTTGTGCCTGCCGTGAACCGCATTCGCCCGCGCGGGCAAGTCTTACTCCCCTTCCTGAAAATCAGGAAAACCTGATGAAACCCAGAGGCAGAGAGCAAATCACAGGAGCAAGAAGGCTGAGAGCCGGATAGAAAGACCCAGAGACGGCGAGGAGGGCAGGACAGGTGCTTGTTGAGAGGAGCTGGGGGCTTTCCCACCCTATGCTCCCCACCCGGCATTGAGACCCCAAACCAGCTGTGCCTGGGGACCCAGCATGAGCTCCCACACCCACCTGCCACCGCGTCCCTCTCCTCACCCAGGGCTCGCCTGCCCCACCTCTGCCCTCCCCACACAACCCAGCCTACCATGGCCAGGGAATGGGGCTGTTTCTCCAGGAGCTACAGGGAGGAAAATGATCCTGGGGCCAGAGTAGACCCCCGCTTTATTCTGTACTTCGATTGCCTGGTCAGTGCATGGCTCGGGAGGTCAGACATTAGCTGGATTTGTGAGCTGATCAGACAAGATGTCTTTGAAATAGGGCCTGGAGAGGAGAAAGAAGCTGAGGAGGGGCAGCGTCTGTCCTTGAGCTCCTGAGGGAGGTGCTCTGGGAAACATCCGCACAGCGGTGCAGTTGAGTTGGCCAGCTGGTTTCCCCAGAGGGCTCCTGGGGGTGGGCTGGGGGGCTTGGGCTTCCCAGCCCTGCCACTAACACGTCCTCCCTGACGCTCCCCCCAGCAGGGGGCTGGGGTCCACTGTCGGATCTGTGCACGTCCCAGAGGTTGACACAGGCTGGAACGGAATCCTCTCCCCTCCTGGACACCTGCTGGCCCAGCAAGGCTGCCGGAAACGGAAGCCTTCTCCTGGCTTTGTCGGGCTTCCTGGAGAAGGGGGAGCTGGTCCAGGGTGACTCAGCACCCTGAACAGAGTCCAGGGCTGACCCGTGCATGAGTGTGTGTGTGCGTGTGCTCGCGATGGCTGGGGAGGGGGCTTCGGCACCTCATCTGGGAAGAGCCCAGAGCAGGGGCCAACTGTGCCCACCCCTGCCGAGCCCCTGGACGTGTGGCTCACCTCTCGGCCTCTGTCCCGCATGTGTAACATGGGGTCTGCCTCAGGGTCCCCTGTTCTCTTGGGAGGAAGTCAGAGTGTACGGATCTGAGCAGAGAAGGGAGGCCCAGCCCCAGGGGCTTGGCCATCGATCACAGGAGGACCTGAGGGCCCAGTGAGATGGGCCTCCCAGATGCCCTCCCCTGACCACGGTCCCCAGCGACCCCCAGACTGCTCTGACCCTCACCCCACCTCCCCGTGCCTCCCCCGGTCCCCACCTCCCCACCCCCAACTCCCACACAGGGCCCTGACCTCACTGGGGCCTTTGTCCCAGCCCGGAGGCCCTGTCTGTAGGCCTGTCTCCTGCGCAGGGAGAGAAAAGGCCCCATTGTCCCCGCTGCCCAAAGACTTCCAAAAATGCTCAGCCTGTCAGACCCCTGGGGGTGGGAGGGCTCCCTGGGGGGCTGCGGGCAGGTCCTTGCCCTGAGTGAGGACCCCGGTTCCTTTGTTGCCCGGACCCTGGGGCCCTCCTGAGAGCTGGCTTCTGCTCCATCTGCTGCAAATCAGCTGCTGCCTCCAGAAAGGAAGGACGGAAAGATCGGCCTGGAGGAAGGGGCTGGGAAGGGCAGGAAAGACCAGGAAGGAGGGAGGAGGAGGAGGAATGTGAGGAAACTCGCCCACCGCGGACTCTGGACTCTAGTTAATGGTCTGAGTGGGAGGATCTTGCAGACTCCGTGTTTGTTTCCTGATGTTTTCCCCCCTTGGTCTTCGGTAGCTTGTTCGAGGGGGAGGGCTGTTGACCACTTGGGCCTGGGGCATTTAAGGGGAGTGGCCCGCAGCCCCTTGACCCGTGTTGGTGGACCCCAAGAGGCCTCTAGGGACTCAGTAGCATTGGCAGGGGAGAGCTCTGTGCCTCAGTTTCCCCGTCGAGGTGAGCAGAAGTTCTCTGTGACATGTGGGGGGGTGACTAGAAAAGGAAGGATCCCAGAAGAAACCAAGGGAGTCAGGAGTCGTGGAGGGGCTGGGGAGGAGGGGGAGAGCAGGGAGGGACGGTGGCCTTGTGCGTGGTGAGGGGGGCTGGCGGAGGGCCAGGGCTGGCAGGGCGCCTCCCCACACCGTGCCTGGACCCTGGGGCACTGGCTTGTCGGCAGCTGAGCCGCAGCTGCTGGGGGTAGCTCCTCCATGGTGGCCCCCTGGCATCTGCCTCCGTTTATTTCTGGAGCCACAGCTGAGTCATGGGGGTGGGCAGGGTGAATGGGCCTGGAGGAGGGGAGCTGGTGACACTGGACGAGAAGACCGCAAGGGACAAGAGGGCCCCGGGACCTGGGTCCCCGGGGTCTAGGCTCCATCTCTGTAGTTAGGTTACAGGAGGGACCCCGGGACAGTGGGGCCTGGGGCCGGTGTGGGGGAGCAGGGGCCGGAGGAGGTGCTCCTGGATGTGGGAGAAGACAGCGTCTGACGGGGGCATGGGGGTCAGGAAAGGGCCCCAGCGCAGACGGAGCAGACAGGTGGATGTGTGAGAAGACAGACCTCGGGTTCCCCCTGCTTCCCATTGCAGACCCCCGGGCCCTCCCTCACCTCAGGCCCCCGCTTCTGCCCCTCTTTCGGCCCCTGTGCCAGGCTGGCTTCAGCCACCTGAGATGCCCTCTTTGTCCTTGGCGCACCTGCGGACTCAGGAGCCGCACCTGGTCCTTCTTTTGAGCGCTGGCTGCATTCACAACGAGTTTACAAAGAGCATCTCTTTCCCCAGCTTCAAACACCACTCAACCTGCTGTTGGACGCGTCCTGGACCCGAGCCTCCCTTGGAGGGTGGGGGTGGGCCCACGGGGGACCCAGGGGCCTGTCCCCAAGTCCAGAGTCCTCTTGGGTTCCTTGGGCTGGGGTGGGCCCCGTCCATCCCCTCTGCTGCCCAGGGGAGGCCCAGAGGGCACATTCCAGCTGAAATTAAACCACATTCCTCCTGGCCTGGCTGCCAAGGATGGCAAGGCAGACGGCAGCTGAGACACCACAGGG
The DNA here is from genome assembly GCF_006229205.1 of Suricata suricatta. NCBI lineage: Eukaryota > Metazoa > Chordata > Mammalia > Carnivora > Herpestidae > Suricata > Suricata suricatta. The sequence continues at coordinate 173,796,397 of NC_043702.1, read as the reverse complement.
TCAAGTGGCAACAGCTGGTCCCCAAGGAGGGGCTGAGGGGGGCGGGGAGGGGCTGAGGGGCCAGGGCCTTTGGAAGCAGTGAATGAATCTGAGTGTTTGATCTTAGGAGGCCTGAGGAAGAGAGCAGGCAGCCTGCGGCGGGAGGAAGACGGGGAGACCGTGGGAGCCACAGCGAGTGCCGCTCTGAGGGGACACAGAGGGCCAGCTTCTCAGCAGACCCCGGACGCCCACCCTCCGCACCCCTTCACTGGGCTCGCATGGCAGGCAGGAAGGCGTCAGGGCCCTTTAAGAGGCCCCGTCTGAGCTCCCTGGGCTGGAGCCCAGAGCCCAGGCCTTTGATTTCCTCTGAGCCCCCGGCAGGGCGGCAGTGGGGCTGTGGCAGTGACAAGGACAGCAAGGGGCTGAATGGAGAGCTCAGCCCCTGACCTCACCCTCTGGCGCCTCAGCCTGCACGGCCAAATAAGGAAGTGCCCCAAACAAACCGAGGAAGCCACCTCCGGCCCCCTACCCCGCCCCCACCCGGATCGGAGGCTATATTTACCCAGCAGAGGCCCCAGAATAGCCTCCCACTTGTCCTCGAGTTGGGGGGCGGGGGGGGGGGGGCTGCCTGATCACTCCCTTCTCTGGGGACTCGGCCCTCTGAAGGGACGTCTGACTCCATCACAGCCCTTTGTTCGTTCATCCATCCGTTCAACCACCCTGGCCCCGCTCCTGGAGGTCACAACTTCCCGCTGGGTTCTCCAGCTCAGAGCATGGGGCAGCCCTCCCCCACCGCCCAAGCCAGAAACCTGGGGGCCTCTGTGGCCACACAGCCTCCACCTCCCACACCAGGTCACTGGCTGCTGAGAACCTCTTCCCTTCCGTACGCCCCCGTCGCGCCCGCTGCCACCGGCACCCCTCCCGGAGCAGTGCAGCGTCTCCCGGAGCCCTCCGCACACTCCAGTCCGCCCTCCGGCGTCTCCTCGCTCCGGGGACGCGTGCACCTCCCAGGCCCCTGCGACGCCGACTCTAGTCCTACTGTGAGCTTCCTTCCCCCTCATTCTCCACCTCCAGCCGCACACATGCCTTCCTTCTGCTTCTAACGCCCAGACTCTGCCACCTTGCCCCAGGATTCCGCATATGCTGTTCCCTCTAAGATCCTTTCCCTCCTCCTCCCCCTGCTCATCCCTCAGGCTCTTGGGACAGGCGTCTCCCTCCCCTTGTTCCCACGCTCCCCCGGCCCAGATCAGGCAGGGTGCCCTGCTCGGTGCTCCCACAACCTCCTAATCGTTGTTTTCAGATAGGACACCCCCCAGAAGCCCTCGTGAAATTAGAAGGGAGTGAGAGGCCCTGGGTTCTCAGTGCCCGCCTGGCGCTCAGCAAATACTGATTGAAGAGTGACCCTCACAGCAGTTACCGCCACCAGGAGTGTCCCTGGTGCTGTCCAACCCTCATTTGTCTTGCTGCATAGACACACAGCCATTTCTAAGAGAACACGCCCCCCACTACATACCCCCTTTGTGAAGGCCCTCGCTCGGTCTGGCTCACATCCTTCCCCCCTCCCACCCCCATTGAGGACCCTGCGGGGTGGCTCCGTAGGGGACCAGGGGTCCCAGTGTGGGGGGCAGGATGGGCGCCGGGGACGGGGAGGGACTGCTTGGTGTCTCCTCTGTCCTTGGTCCCTCGCCCAGGTGGTGGTGCCTGAGGGCCTGGGGAAACCACGCACAGGGCTCCTCTGTCCCACTCCAGGGCGTAGGCCTTACTGGCCTGGGCGCCAGGCGGGTTGGACAAGGCCTTGACGGCAGTGGGTCCAGGAAGGAGAGCGGGGGCTTGGCCAGAAGGGTGGGGACACACAGGATCCTGAGCCCACGGGCAGGGGCATGTGCGAAACGGGAGCCTGGGGGGCCCAAGACAGGGACTCCCAAGCAGAGAAGCAGCTGGGGCACCTCCTGTCCACCCTCCTTGGCCAGAGGACCTGAGTGGGGGCCAGCGGGGCCAGGACTTCCTCCTCTCATTGTCCCCTGCCCTCGGCCTTGGACCTGGGCAGAGGAAGAGCCCGCCCCTGCACTTGGACTTGCCTCCAAATGTGGCACCCTTGTGGGCGGCCCCCACCCTGCCCCCACCGCCGGACCCACAGAGCTGGGCCGGCACTGCTCTCTAGCTGGGCATCCCGACTCCAAGGCCCCATCTAATCCAGGAACCCCTGTCTCTCTCTGCCCCACACAGAGACCCAGAGAACTCCTGGGAAGAGAGATGGGGGCAGAGAGAAGCTGTGGCTGGCGGGGGGACCCAGGCCGACCCGCACCTGACGGCCCTGCCTCAGCTCCTTGGCACCTGCCGGGTTAGCCTCACCTCGCGTCAGCATTGCTCTTCATGAGACAAGTCCTAGGGAAGATCTAAGCTGCAGCTGCGGCTCCCCCAGCCTCTCCCTGCTCTTCCTGCCCCCCTACCCTGCCCAGCACCCTTCACTGCGTGGCTGACCGAGGTTCAGAGAGGTTAAACAGTGACCAGCAGCCACACAGCCAGACTAAGGCAGAACAGCGCCCCTGCCCCGTCCCCTCACCCTGCTCTGACCCAGCTGCACGGGCCACAGTCACAGGCCAGACAGCTGTTTGGGTTTGGAGGCAAGGGGCTCATTACGCTGGCGGCACTGAGGGGCCAGCGGGGGTGCGGGGACGTACAAGGTGGGGTGGCCCTGGGCCTGATCCCTGTCATCAGCGCTGTGGGTAGAGATGATGATGGGTCTGGCTTCTGCCAGCCCTGGGGTCACCTGGACTGCCACCCAGCCGTCCCCAGGGCCCCTGAGGCCGCCCAGCTCCTGCTCGCCTCAGCTGGTGGCGGTCCCCAGCTCCCTGCTTCCTCCCCATCACCCAGGCCTCCTCTGCCCCACCCCCAGGACTCCCCAGATTAGGGAAGGAGAAGTCCAGACTTTGTAGGTGGAAACATGACTTTATTCGGGCAGGGATGAGTCAGACACAGTGGCAGGGAAACAGGGGCTCAGGACAGGGGAACACCTTCACCTGGTGGCCAGAGGTTCAGAGAGGTTAAACAGTGACCAGCAGCCACACCCCGAGAAGGGTGATGAGGGGGCCCTGTGGCCAAGAGTGCCACAGCCCCTCCCCTGGGAGGAGCCCTCCCCCACGGACAGGCAGGGGAGAAGGGGGGCTGTAAGGAAAGGCGCCTAGTCCTACAGGGGTTCAGCTGGTTAAGCCTCGTGGGACAGTGGCAGCTGGAGGGGCCCTCCCGCGGGGTCTCAGGGTCCTCTATTCTTGGACCGCACCTGTGTGCCACACCCCGTTTCACCCTGGCCAGTCAGGCCTCTGGGACAGAGACCACAGGTCAAGAGATCATAACTTAAGGGTGCGGTCTCCGGGCAGGGAGGGGGCTTGGGGATCACACCCCCACCCCACCAAGTCCTCAGGGAGGAAGAGAGGCTCTCTCTCTAGTCCTCCCCTGAGGACCAGGACTCTGCATCTCCCTCCCGCTGACCGAACTTCAGGAACTGGCCTGGGCCCAGGTGGAGAGGGGGTCCCGCCCAAGGGGTCTTCAGGACACCCCCCTCCTCCTCGTCCTCCAAGGGGCTCCCTCGGTCCCCCTCGGGGTCCCCCAGTTTCCCCTGCCCTCCTGCCTCCGGCTGCTCCAGCCCGTTTACCACCCCCCCATTCACCTGCTCTAATTCCTGCTTCAAGCTGGGGGCCTGGCCATAGACACCAAGGGTGTCCCCTACCCCCAGGCCGGTGTCATCCACCCCCCCGCGAGTTTCCAGAGGGCCAGGGACTGAGTCCTCCTTGTCCAAGGGGGCGGGGTCAGACTCTTCCTCTGAGCCCGAGGGCTCCGTGCTGTCCTGGGACTCCTCACCTGCGACGCCCCTCAGGCCATCACCCCAGGGGACACTGACATCCATGGTCTCAGCCCCCGGGAGGGTCCCCCTCTGAGGGCCACTCAGAGCCCGGAGGGTGCTGACAGAGGGCCCCGGGCCCCACCGGCCGGCCCTTGGCTCCCTGCCCTCTTCTTCCTCTTTGTCTTCCTCTCCCTCCTCCCCACTCTCTTCCTCGTCTGCAAACCCATCGGACTCCCCGCCCCCTTCCCAGGCTGCAGGCTTCAGCAGCAGCTGGGGCTCCTGGCCCCCAGGCTCCGCGGCCTCTCCGGGGCCCCCGGGAAGGAGAGAGCCCTCAGCCTCCAGATCCTCGAATTCCTCTGACAAGTCAGAGTCCTGACCACATTCCTCCTCCCCCTCCCCCTTCCCCTCCCCCCCAGGCTGGGCCCCACAGCCCGGGACCGAAGGAATCCAGCCTTCCTTTCTGGTCTCCCCTTGAGGGGAGGGCCTCTGCTCTCCAAGCAGGTCCCACTCTGGGGAGGCGGGGGACCGGAGATAGAGGCCCAGGGGGGTAGAGTCAGGAAGGGTCTCCCCGAGCTCATCAGCCTCGCTGTCTTCTCGGTTCTCCTCCCCCTCCTCCTGGAGATCCTCCGAGCTCCCCTCAGAACCCAGCTCTTCGGGCTCCCCCTCCACCCCTCCCAGAGCCTCCGCTCTGCCCTGCAGCCCCCAGCCAACCTCCTGGCCCCCCTCAGCCAGGGGCTGGGGCCCAGGGACATCTCCAGGGATTGGCGCTGGCGACCGGGGCTCCGTGGGCCTGGGGCTGGGGGGCCCTGGCACTAGTTCCGAACCTCCCCCAGCTTCCTCTGGCCCCAGGGGCCCGGGCTGAGGGGGACCACCCCCAATCTCGGCAGGGAACCGCCCCTCTGCTCCCCAGGGGGCCTCAGGCTCTGACTCCTCCCCGCACCTGAGCGGCTCCAGGAGGTCTGTGCTCCTCCTCAGCATGGTGGAAAGTTCTGGTTCCAGAGCAGCTGCCTCCTCTGGGTCCTTCTGGGGCCCTTGCAAGCCCTGCCTCCTCTCTGCCTCCAAACCTTCCTCGCCCATGGCTGGCGCTGCCGCCTCCTGCTCTGGCCCCTGCTGGCTTCCCGCGCCCGTGTCTAACCACGAGGGGACCTCTGAGGAGGCCCAGCCGCCCCTCGGGGCCTCCTCTCCACCGTCCAACACCAGGTCTCTCCCCTCTGACACTCCCTGTGTTGCTTGGAGGCCCGGGCCCCCCACTTGCTCCGGCTGCCCTGGAGGGTCCTGGAAGCCCTCAGTGCCTCCCTCCCCCTCGGCTGCCTCAACTGGGACCCTCTGCTCTTTGGGCTCAGGGCTCCCTGGGTGCCCCTCACCTGCGCTCCAGACCTCCCCTGTGGCCGCCAGCTGCCACTCCCCATGCCCCCCAGCCCTGCCTGTGAAGCCATCCCACTCCCTCCCGGCCAGCACTGCCTCAGCCTCCTTGTCCCCTGCAGTGCCACCAGGGGGCATTTCCTGATCCGGTGCTTGCTCCCCCACAGTCTCGTCCCTGCCCTGCTGGGGGGCAGACAGTGGCAACTCCTGCCCTTCCTCTTTCAAAGACCCTGAGGACTCCTGATTCTCCATCTGCTCCAGGGTCTCTTCCTCTGCCCAGTACCTTTGACTTTCCTGACCTCTCTCTTCTGAAGGTCTCGAATTTTCTAGGCTCCACTCTCCCAGAGATCTCTGTGACTCCTCATTCTCCTTTTCTAGGGGTTCCAATGTTTCCTGGTTCTCTTCCACAGACTCCGGTGGTTCTTGACTTTCCTTTTCTAGAGGTTCCACTGCCTCCTGATTCATTTTTTCTAGAGACCACAATGACTCTTGAGTTTCTAGAGACTGCAATGTTCCTAAGTCTTCTCTTGCAGACTGTGATGACTCTAAATTCTCTGTTTCCAAAGATCTCATTGTCTCTGCACCCTCTTCTAGGAATCTTAATAATTGTTGATTCTCTTTTTCAAGAGGTCTAAATATCTCCTGGTCTTTTCCAAAAGACTTTAGTGGCTCTAGTTTCACTTTTTCTAGAGGCCTCAGGGTTGCCTGTTCTTCTTCTAGAGACTTCACTGGCTCCTGGTTCTCTCTTTCTAGAGGTCTCAGTGTCTCCTGGTGTTCTTCTAGAGCCCCCACTGGCTCCTGGTTCTCTCTTTCTAGAGGTCTCA
>NC_043702.1:173785334-173790291 GCF_006229205.1 Suricata suricatta | reverse complement strand
GCTCCTGTTTCTCCCTTTCTAGAGGTCTCAATGTCTCCTGGTGTTCTTCTTCTAGAGACCCCACCAGCTCCTGGTTCTCTTTTTCTAGAGGTCTCAATGTCTCCTGGTGTTCTTCTTCTAGAGACTTCACTGGCTCCTGGTTCTCTTCTTCTAGAGGTCTCAATGTCTCCTGGTGTTCTTCTAGAGACCCCACCGGCTCCTGGTTCTCTCTTTCTAGAGGTCTCAATGTCTCCTGGTGTTCTTCTTCTAGAGACTTCACTGGCTCCTGGTTCTCTCTTTCTAGAGGTCTCAATGTCTCCTGGTGTTCTTCTTCTAGAGACTTCACTGGCTCCTGGTTCTCTCTTTCTAGAGGTCTCAATGTCTCCTGGTGTTCTTCTTCTAGAGACTTCACAGGCTCTTGGTTCTCTTTTTCTAGAGGTCTCAGTGTCTTCTGGTCTTCTTCTAGAGACCCCACTGGCTCTTGGTTCTCTTTCTCTGGAGGCTTCACTGTGTCCTGGTCTTCTTCTAGAGACCTCAGAGGTTCCTGGTTCTCATTTTCTAGAGTTCCCAAGGTCTTGTGCTTCTCATCTTCTGGAGAGTTCAGAAACTCTTGGTTCTCTCTTTCTAATAGTCTTGAGTTCTCTCGATTCCCATCTTCTAGAGACCTCAGAGTCTCTTGATTCTCCTTTTCTAGATCTCTTATTGACTCAAAGTTCTCTTCTTGAGACCTCACTGATTTTTGACTATCATTTTCTGGACATAAAAATGTCTCTAGATTACCTTCATGAGACCTCATTAGTTCTTGATTCTCCCTTTCTAGAGATTGCAATGTCTGTGAGTGCTCAAGTCCTATAGGCTCAAGTATTTCTAGAGCCTCTTTTTCTAGAGGTCTCACTACATATGCATCCTCTTCTTCTAGAGACTTCAATAGCTCTTGTTTCTCCTTTTCTAGACCTTTTGATGTGTCTAAACTCTCTTCTAAAGACCTCAGATATTCTGGATTCTCCTTCTGTAGAGATCTCAGTGTCTCATGGGTCTGTTTTTCCAGAGACATCAGTGGCTCTGGAATTTCCTCTTCCAGAGACTTCAGAGTTTCATTTTCCAAAGGACTCTGGGAGTCCTGGATTTCCCTCATGTTCAGACCCACATCTTCTTGCCATGTTTCCTGCTGCAAACCGTTCACCATTTTGACCTCTATATCTGTTTCTTTCTCTGCCAGCCCCCAAATTTGCCCTTCACCTTCCTCCTGGAATCTGCTGGACATTCCAGACCCAACAGGTTCTCCGCCCTTGGCCTCTAAACTGGGGTGGTCAGGGCTGAGGGGTGGGGCCAAGGAAATACGATCCTCAGGGAACTGGCCTGTACTGGCCTCCTGTTGCTGGCCCCCGGGTTCCTCTGGTCCAGGCAGGATGCTGGTAGGGACGGCCACCTTGGCTTCAGCCCACCTGGCCTCTGGAGCCCGCTGCCTCCCAATCTGTGGCTGGAGCAGGGAGAGGGGGGCGTCCTGGGCTTTGATCTCTGCATCTGTAACAGCACAGGGAGCCAGAAGTGTGGGCGGGATGGGGGTGCTGGCCAAGGTTGGGGTACGGGCCTGGAGGAACTCTTGGGTCTTCAAAAAGCCTGGCACGGGTGTCTCCAGGGTATCGGGCAAGGGCGAGGAGAGGGGAGTAGGGCTCAGGGCAGAGAGCAAAGGTCCCAGATGCTGGCCCTCTGGGGTCCCAGAGAAATGCAGCTCCAGCTTAGAGTCTGGAAAGGGAGAGGGCAAGAAGCAGTGTTAGTAGGTAGTGCTAACAGCCACCAGTTGGGGCAAGAGTGGGGTGAGCCCCACCTCCACCCTCCACTGGCTGGGCAGAGTCTACCGATAAGGCCCAGGAGTCGGCACCAAGCCACACCTCCCAGGAGAGGACCGGCTCTGGGGTATAAAGAGCACAGAAGGAGAGAGTCTGGGGGCACGGGGCCCCTCCTCTTACCCTGGAAGCTGAGGGGAGCCTTGGCACCACCGCCAGGGGGCTGCAGCCGGGAATTCTCAGCCTCTAGGAGGGTCCTGGGGGCGAGGGAGGAAAAGCCGGGTCAGTCCGCTGCCCACAGGCCTGCATGGCCAGCCCCAGAGAACTCAGCCAAGCTGGCAGTCCCTGGCCCCACAGGCTTCATCTTCATTGTCACCTGATGCCCTGGGTCTCTGTCTTTTGTCACACCATAGCCACACGCAGGGTTCAACCCGGTTGTGAGCATGAAAGCACGTGGACACGTACCCACAGATGTCACATACTAGCCTCACACAGCACCACATGCTTCTGTGGGACACAGAGCTAGACTCACAGACACAAGCAGATTCCCACAGTGTACACACACCCACACACCCCCCCCACCCCAGGCCAGTGATCTCATCCTCCCTGTGGAGCCGATTCTCATGCTAATTGCTGCCTTTGTCCACAGTGCCTTCTGGAGGGTCTGAGTAGGGGGCTTCCCGGGGGAAATGGGAATGCTCAGGCCGTTCCCATGGGATAGGCTCCCTCCTTCTCCCCCAGGGCCCCCAAAGCTGCTCACAGACAAAAGCAAATGAATTCGGCTCTCTCTCTAAATCCTTTTCATGCCTCAAAAACCAGTGGCTAAGCCTGCCCAGACCCTTCCCCTCAGTGGTTTGATTGGAGGTCAAGGCCTTCGTCCTGGGATCTCTAAGTCCTCTGGATCCCAAGCTTTTCAGGTCAACGGAGGTCTTTGTGTCCCTGACCCTGCCTTGGTGCCCCATGGGGAATGAGCAGGAGGAGGGGCCGGCGGGGGAGGGGGAGTTACGCTGAACATCTACTCTCTACTCTTCTTCAAGGGCTCTGATGAGTGTCTGCCGGGTCACACGTGTCCGGCTCTCTGAGCTCTGGGCTGGGGCGGGGGAGCCACAGCACCCTCACCAGCCTTCCCCTCTCTGGGCCCTGCCTCCCTGCCCTCCCTAACCTGTCCCAGGGCCCGTGAATTCAGGGGGCACTGTCCTCATAGCGTGTCTAGCCCTGGCCCTCACGCCGGGGCAAAGCTCCGTCACTGGGTCCCCAGCTCAACAGACCAGTTTCCCAGAAGAGCCTGTGGCTCTGCCCAAGGCCACCGAGTCAGAGACGCAGCCCTTCCTCCGGCCCAGCCAACAGGAAATGTGCTCAGCACAAGGACCAGGCAGAGCCAGGGCCCTGGGGCTCGAGGGGGAGTCAGTGTGGAAGGGGCCCCGGATGTCACCCAGGCCATCTCCCATCTCCAGACAGGGAGACAGAGACCCAGGGTGTCAGGCGGCAAGTCGGTGCTCCCCCCCCCCCCGCTCCCCCTGCAATTCCTCCTTTCTGAGGCTGCCGGGGACATCATCCCCTCTGCATGAGTGCACGCAGACCCTTTTCAGCCCCTTGGGGGAGGGTCTGCCTGGGGACGCCCCTCGTGTCCGGCCGTGTCTCCTAAGACTGTCCCACTCGGCAGCATCATGTCTCCTTGAGGGACTTCCTGGCACTGGATGCTTCTTTGCTCCTGGACCCATGGCGGGGCACATCCTGGCGGCAGGGATCAGTCTAGAGTCACAGAAGCTAGTGGGAGCAGTGACCAGCACCCATGGCCCTGAGCCCCTTGGTGGGGGTGTCTCGGCCTCAGTGTTTGTGTGCATGTGTGCGCGCATGCGCACCTGTGTGCATGGGGGGGCGGGTCCACCCATACCTGTATGTGGCCACCTCTAGGCTAAGGGACATCTTGAGGTGTGCCAGCTGCTGCCGACCTTCTAGGACCTGGGCAATCTGGCTCTGCAGGCCCTCCTTCTCCTGCTCCAGGGCCTCCACCGCCAGCTGCAGGACAAGCCAGAGGCAGCCAGTGAGGGGCGGCTCCTCCCACCAGCCTAGGGGCACCCCGCATCCACATCCCGCAGGCCCAGGCCCGGACCCCCCCTTACTTCTCGGACCCCCCCCTTACTTCTCGGGAGAGCACATTCCCACCTCTACCACCCGCATCCCTTCCCAGAGAAGTGGGGCAGGGGGAGGGCTCCTCCTCTGAGGATGTTGAGTGAACGGTGCAAGTGCAGCTCAGCTCTCACAGGAAGGGGGAGGTGAGGGAGGAGAGGACATGGGTTACAGAGGGGAGGGTGGGGGGAGGAGAAGCAGAAGGAAAAATGATTAATCAAGAGGCCTGGAGCCTGCAGGGCTGGAGGCCAAACGCAGGGGTCCCAATCACTGTCTCCTGGTCCTCACACCAGGCCCCCACCCCTTCCACTGCCCACATGTTCTGGAATCCTTCTCAGAGAGAAGGAGGGGGGGAGGTGGCCATGGTGGGGAGACCTCTGTCTGGCCCAGGCGGGAGGCTATTTTCTCAGCTGCTGGTCCCATCTGCACAGTGTGAGGGGGAGCAGCTGTCCCAGGCCTCTGGAATGTGCTAGGGGAGCTGAGAAGCCTAGACAAGGGAGCGGGGCTGGTGGCCGCACGTCCAGGGCCCCCGACCCCCGCCCCCGTCAGAGGGAGGAGGAGGGCAGCGGCCAGACGGACGGACTCCGCGCTGCGGGGACGCGGGGGACTGGGGGGGGGGCGGGGGTAGTGTCCTGCGCATCTTCTGAGCGACAGCAGAGCCCAGGGGCCGTCCAGGCAGTGAGGAGGCTGCCGCGAGCGGGGCTGCCCTCCGGGGGGAGTGCTTTGGCAGGGCCCCGAACTCGCGGCGCGCCCGCCCTCCGCTAGACAAAGTTGAGAAAGTTAAGGGCCTCCGGCCGCAGGACGGCTTTTCTGGGAAGCTGCCCCCGAATCCGGCAGCACCTCCACCCCCCACCGCGTCCGGGTGCCTTCCCCCGGGACCCCGCGGGGACCGCCCCGACGCCCCGTCCCGCCCGCGCTCCCCGCGTCACCTGGAACTGCTCGGTGGCCCGCAGCCGCTCCTGCCAGCGGCCCTCCAGCCGCTGCTCCAGCGCCGCCCGGCGCTCCCGGAGGCCGCCGCGCTCCGCCCGCAGCCGCTGCAGCTCCAGGCGGCCGTCGCGGGC
>NC_043702.1:173779320-173785234 GCF_006229205.1 Suricata suricatta | reverse complement strand
GGGCCGCCACGCCCTCCGCCTCTTCCGCCAGGTTGTCGCGCGCCACCTCGGCCGCGTGCTTCTCGCGCCAGCGCTGGTCGACGAGGGCCCGCAGGGCCGCCAGCTCGTCGTCGGCACGGGCCCGCCACGAGGCGTCCCCTGTCTGCGCCCGGAGGCCCCCGAGCTCCGCGCCGAGCAGCTCGTTCTGCTCCTCTAGCGCCTTGACCCGCGCCAAGTAGGCCTCCAGGCGCCGGTTGAGCTCCCACATCTGAAAAGATTCCTCCCCCAGGCAGCCCTCCATCTTGCTCGCGAGGCTGGCCCCACTGAAGGCGGAGAGACGCGGGGCAGCGGGGGAAGGCAGCAACTCTCAAAAGCGCTTAGGACGGACGGGAGGGAAAAGGAGACGGGGACAATGACGGGGCGGGGCGAGGAGCAGCCGAGCGACTGAACGTCGGCGGTGGGAACGAGGCTATTCATACTCCCGCCAGGCTGGCGGGAAAAGGGGCGGGACCCGGGCGTTAACCCCTGGAGTTCGGGAAGCGGGGCGGCCCGAGCCCCGGCGCCCCGCCCCGCCGTGCCGGAGCCCAGGAAACAGCCGGCCTGGGGAGTCCGAGCCCTTAGTGGCCTTCCGAGGGCCGTGAGCAAGGGTCACGGCTCCCAGAAAAACAGAACTGGGACTGTGGAAGAGAGGCCCGGGGGCCCGGGCGGCGGCGGGGCGCGTCTCGGGAGGGGTACCGCGTCGTGCGCTCCTCTGAGGCTCGGTTTCTTCATCCATACATTGGGGGGAGTGATGGAAGCCTCAAGGGGCTGCCGGACGTGTCTCTGTTTTGCAGATAGCAAGTGCTCACCCTCCTGAAATGCAGACAGAAGACAGAGGGACACTGCCCGGCACTTGCGCACACCCCGGGAAACGGAGAGGTCTGGCGAAAGGGTGCGCGCCCCGTTACTCACCTCCGGCCTTCCTACCGCTCTTCCGGGGAACCCGAGGTCCGCAGACCCACTTTTCAGGTGGACGGAAGCCCCCCCCCCCGCCACCCCGATCCCGTACTCCGGGCCAGGCGCCCCATCTTGCGCTCGAGATCAGGGGGTTTCTGTGCAGAGTGTGCCCCCTGGTGGCGAACAGGTCAGGTCTGGAAGAGGCCCCTCTTTATCACAACTAGCCCCAATTTCCTGAGCCTTTGTAAGGTGCCAGATCATGTTCTAACATGTTACGGACACTCTTTGAATCTTCAAAACATCCCTTTGAGGGTTCTGCAGTTCTGGAAGCGGAGAGCTCCCGGGGGTGGGAGCAGGTGGGCTGGCCTTGAGGGGGGGCGCCCTGGAGCTGGGTGGTGAGGGACAGATAAGATGTGCAGTAAAGGAGAGGCAGGGCCAAAAGGGGGAGACTCCAGAATCTTTGGGGAAGGAATGTCTGCTCATGTGAATCCAGCTTAGGCCACGAAGTATGAACTGAGCACCTGCAATGTCAACACCCCGCCCCAGCCCTGGAGGAGGCGGGGGGAGCACAGAGAATGCAGAGGGTTCTGGGTGGGGGGAAGAACAGGGTCAGTGACCAGAAGACCATCCCACCAATACCCCCACCCCTGTCCCCAGCCAACCGGGCTTTGGAATTCACTCCCAATAAGTGGAATGGAGCCCCGGGAGGGGTGTGGGATAGAGGCACCGAGGCCGGGCTTCTCCATCCTCACATGACCTCGCAGAGCGGGCTGCCTCGCTTGCGATGGGGGTCCCAGGAGCTGTGTCCAGCAGACCTAACTCTCGGTCTGTCCCCTTTCAGATCCTGGCTGTGGGGAGAGAGATGCAGCATACTCGTGATTCCCTGGGGTCCCGGATGGGGCTCCCTGGAGGGACGGGGTGGCACTGGGGTGGACACCCCCCCCCGGCAGGGTCACCCACAGGGGAGACATCCGGCACTGTGTCTCATGCAGAGAGCGCCGGGGTACTTTCTGGCTAAAGGACCTTGGGCACGTCCGTAACTTCTCTAAGTGACCCTCAGTTTACCTGGTTGGTAAAGGCGGTCACTGTGTAGCCATTGCCATAAGTTTGTTCTGAAGATGGGGAGGTCTTGGAAGACCATCTCCATGAAAGCCATTGCACTGGAGCAAACTCTCCCAGGAACAATCTGGGTGAGTTTGGGGATCGTGGGGAGCGGACGTGCTCTAGAATGCTGGAGAAGGAGTGTGGTACTGATTTTCCTAAGGCAGGAGAGGTGGGCTGCAGCACGCACAGCTAGAGGAGCTGCCTCAGTGCTCAGCAGATTCCAGACAGATAACTGGTACCCGAGGCAAGGCTAAGCTGAGGACCAGAAGGCCCTTCGTGGAGGCCAGCAGGCCCTCAGTGGGCACAAGGAGAGCCGCACGGCCTCCTGCAGCCCCCATGGGGTTGCATCCGATTACCCAGATTTTTGAGAGGCCTTCAGCTGCACTTCCTCCATCCCTGGGCCCAGGACACGTGGGCCACAGGGTACCACGGGGGGGGGGGGGCGGTAGACACACAGTTCAGTGGCCGTCTCCAGAGACGTCAGAAAGCTGGGGACGTCTCCGTGGGCCTCCACTCAGAGCTCTGTCCTTGGTCTTGACTGTCACACATTTTTGTTAAAGACCAGATGAGAGCGTAGAAGCTGTGTTTGTCAAATCTACAGATTATGCAAGAACTGGAAGGTTTTGACAGAATAGAAAAAAGTGAGCCAGGTGACATTTCATAGGGATAAATGTAAAATTCTATTTTTTGGTTTCTAAGTCAACAGCATAAGGAAGGAACTGTAAGGGGGGAGGGCGCCTGGGGGGCTCAGTCGGTTGAGCGTCTGACTTTGGCTCAGGTCATGAGCTCACAGCTTGTGAATTCAAGCCCCGCGTCGGGCTCTGTGCTGACAGCCGGTGGCCTGGGGCTGCTTCCATTCTGCCTCGTGTCTCTGCCCTTCCCGCTGCTCCAGTGCTCGCGCAGCCTCTCTCTCTCTCTCAGTTATAAGATAAATAAAACATAAAAAAATTATAAAAGGAACAGTAAGGAGTAGAGTGTGTGCGTGAAGACAGCCTGAAGGTTTTAGCAGCCCACAGCTTGCCATGATCCAGCACTGCAAGCTGGCTGCCTACACAAGCGAGTGATGGAGGCGAGGTGTCCGGGTCAGAGGTGCTGACACCCCCCAGGGCCCCCCACACCTGGAGTATAGTTCTGGGTATGGCATTTTATTTTATTTTAAATTTTTTTTATGTTTATTTATTATTGAGAGACAGAGCATGAGCATGGGAGAAACACATGAAGAGGGAGGAAGACAGAGAGACGGGAAAACAGAATCTGACACAGGCTCCAGGCTCTGAGCTGTCAGCGCAGAGCCCAACACGGGGCTCGAACCCACAAACTGCAAGATCATGACCTGAGCCGAAGTCAGCCACATAAGCGACTGAGCCACCCAGGCGCCCCCCTGTATTTTATTTTATTTGTAAATGTTTATTTATTTGGGGGAGAGAGCACAAGCAGGGGAGGTGTAGGGGGGGGGACAGGAGATCCAAGCGGGCTCCACAAGGACAGCAGAAAGCCTGACATGGGGCTCAAACTCATAACCCGTGACATCATGACCTGAGCCGAAGTCGGACACTCAACTGACTGAGCTACCTCTGGATACTGTATTTAAAAAATGTTTTTTAATGTTTTATTTTATTTTTGAGACAGAGAGTGACAGAGCATGAGCGGGGAGGGGCAGAGAGAGAGGGAGACACAGAATCCGAAGCAGGTTCCAGGCTCTAAGCTGTCTGCATAGAGCCCCACATGGGGCTTGAACCCACGAACGTGAGACCATGACCTGAGCCAAAGTCGGAGGCTTAACTGACTGAACCACGCAGGCGCCCCGATACTGTATTTTAAGAGGGACCTTGATAGGCTCGAATTGATCCCAGAGAAAGAAGATTGAACGGCAAGAGAACTTGGAGGAATGTTTGATGAAGACTTTCTGAATCTAGTCATGTCCCAGCTGAGCTCCAAAGCGAAAAGCGACAGCCTCTTAGCCTCTGAGCACCGCACACACCCTGAAAAGCTCTTCCAGAGCCGCCCAGAAAGACTGTGTGCCTTGTCTACATGGGTGAAGGCAGCCAGAGTTGGAGGAGCCTGCGTGCAGACGCCCTGGGGTGAAGGCCAGCCCTCGGCTTCCGGTCCTCTGCTCAGAGAAGAGTGATGCTCACCAAGGTGAGTGGGTTTGGGCCCCCAAGGGGACAGCTCCTCATGGGTGGGGGTCTCCTGGGACAGGGCTTGCTCATCTGCCCTCTGGGCCTCACTGAATAAGGGACAGACTGGAGAGGGATGGCAGGGAACAGAGGGGGCCACAGGGAGGGACAGGGGAGGTTTTGTGTGCAGAGGACTCTGTGAAAGCAGCCCCCACCTCAGAGGAGGTGCCTGCCTGAGGGAGGCTGACCACAGCAGGGGTGAGTGGCCCTCAGCCCGTTTCCCGCCTCCTGCAGAGGAGAGAGAGGCTCGGCAGGGGTCTGCTAGATTGCCCTTGCGGGACACGGGACACGGTGTTATGGAGGTGGTCAAGGAGGCCTCAGATGACCTCATTTTTCTTACCTCCCACCTTCTTCGCCTCATGGTGCAGAAGCCGGGGCATCTATCCCCAAGCTGGCCCCTCCTCTTCTCTCCTGTCCCCACTCCTTTCCCAGCCCGAGGGCGGAGGGGCTGCCCTGGCTGTCTCCTCCGCAGGAGGGCACCAGCCTTCCCAGACTCCAGCCTGGCAAGGCGGCTGAGGGACAGCGGGTAGGACTCGAAAAGCACTGAACAAAGAGCCCCGTCCCTTTGGACAACTTGGGCGAGTCAGTGTGCCTCTCTGGGTCTTGGTGTTACTTATTAAAACAACACTTATGAAGCACATATTGAATGCCAGGAGCACCCTGTGCCCTAAATAAATATTGGAAAGGAGAGAACCAGGATGGAGCCCCTCCCGGGGGAGTCTGGACCTATTGGAGGACATGCATCCTGGCCACAGAGACAGGCGGGCAAAGGACAAGGCGGTTTGGTTAAATCGGGCCTTTGCCCTCAAGGCATGGAGAGGGTGTTAAGTGCCCCAAGGGTAATCTGGCCAGATCTGCGTTTTAGGGAGATCACCGAGGAGGGTCGCGGCGGGGCGGGGTGCGGGGAGAGAGAAAGGCCAGTCAGGAGGCCGTGGCCACCACCAAGGTTGGATGTGATGAGTGGGGAGGACAGGGGTGCAGAGGAAGGGACAGACGTGGGAATACTTGGAATGTCAGTTCCAGGAGGAGTGACAGGTGGGGATGGAGGGGCCTGCGGCCTGGGGAGACCTGCAGGGCGGGCGGAGCAGTTCGGGGAGAGGGGGTGGGGGCACAGCTGTTCCCTCCCGTCCCTGTCGGCCCCGTCCGCGCGCAGAGGGGCGGCGCCCCCGCGGCGGGCTCCGCGCAGACCTGCGCCACCAGGGGCCGCTGCTGCCTCAAGAAGCGCGGCGTCGCCGGGGAGCCGATTTCTAAACCCGAAAGCCGGTGATAACTATCGTCCTCGTCCGGGGTTTCCGCTGCAGGAAACCACTCAGAGAGGTTAAGTAACCTACCCAGGGGCACCCAGTCAGAACCTTAGCGCAGAGTCCAGCCTTAGGCTGCACGACGACTCTCTGTCCCGGAACAAAGCTAGCGGGGGTGGTCGGAGGAGGAGTCAGAGGGGACCTGGCAGGGAGGTCTCATCCCGTCATCTTCCTCGGGGACCGCCGTAGGCCACATGGAGCCAGGGGGTGACCAACTTGAGACTCAAGCCCCTGTCCCTTGGTTAAAGTTGAGTCTTGCTCTCCCACCGCCACCGGCGCGCCCAGCTTTGGGAGAAGCAGAGAAGAGCAGGAGAGCTGGACCCGACTGGGGCTGCGCTCCGGCCGGCTGAGGGCACAGGCTGGGGTTGGGGGCTGGGGGCACGGGCTGGGGACACGGGCTAGGGGTGCGGGCTGGGT
>NC_043702.1:173748751-173779220 GCF_006229205.1 Suricata suricatta | reverse complement strand
GGGGGTGAGGGCTGGGAGCACGTGCTGGGAGCACAGGCTGGGTGTGGGCTGGGAGCACAGGCTGGGGGTGGAGGCTGGGTGAGGGCTGGGTGCAGGCTAGGGGCGCAGGCTGGCGCAAGCTGAGGGCATGGGCTGGGGGTGGGGGCTGGGGGCATGGGCTGGGAGCACAGGCTGGGGTTGGGGGCTGGGGGCACGGTCTAGGGGTGTGGGTGCATGCTGGGGGTGTGCTGGGGGCACAGGCTAGGTGTGGGCTGGGGGCGGGCTGGGAACACGTGCTGGGAGCACAGGCTGGGTAAGGACTAGGTGCATGCTGGGGGTGGGGGCTGGGTGAGGGCTGGGTGCAGGCTGGGGGTGGGGGCTGGGGGCGCAGGCTGGTGGTGGGCTGGGGGCGGGCTGGGACACCGGGCCAGCGTCTGCGGGTTGGCAGTGTCTGGCTGCCCTGCCCACACTGAACTCCCGGCAGGTGTCTGCTGACTCACTGACCGCACCCCAGGGCTAGTTTGGGCCACAGCAGCGCGCTGAAGGAGGGCACAGACACACCATAGCATGCCCGTCAGATGAGCAGTCCCCTGGAAATAGTGGGGCAAGGCCGTGGAGAGCACTGGCCCTGGAGGCTGACTTGAGTTTGAGTTCTGGAGAGACGCCTAAACTCTCCGAGTCTCAGCTTCTAAGGTGGGGACAGTACCACACACCCGACCTGGTCCCAGACTGCTCACCTCTGTACCTGTCTGTCCTGTCTGAGTTCCCAGTGCCCGGTCCTTCCCGGGAGCTCAGTGTGTGTCTGTGAAGCAGATACCTGAGTGAAGAAGGTGGAGCCTCTGGGCCATGGCCACCAGCCGCCTCTCTGTGCCACTGTCACCCAGGCCCCCTGGAGGACAGGTGCACCGGCTCTGGGGCGCCCTCTGGGAGGGTATCGTTGCCCTGGGGAGTGCGCGTCTTCAGCTCCGCTGGACAAATAATGCCACACTGTTTTTTATTTTTACAGTTTTATGTTTACTTATCTATTTTGAGACAGAGAGGGTGAGCTGGGAGGGGCAGAGAGAGAGGGAGAGAATGCCACGCAGGCTTATTGCTGTCAGCACAGAGCCTGATGTGAGGCTTGATCTCAAGAACTGTGAGATCATGACCTGAGCTGAAATCGAGAGTCAAATGCTCAGTCAACTGAGCCACCCGCCCAGGTGTCCCCCAAACACACACCTTTTTTTCCAAGTGTGCGTAGCGGTTACTCCCCCCACTGGTGCACAGAGTCACCGCTGCTCCATGGAGTGATGCTGCTGCCGGGTTATTCACCTTTTCCGGCCGAGACGTGTGTTCACTGGATACGGCTGGGGGATCACATCCCACGGAGGAACCACACGAGCCTCGTGCTGAGAAGGAAGCGAGGGCAGAACATAAGTGTTCAAACCCCGGTGAAGCCCTGTGTCATTTGGACATACGTGCGTACGTGCGTATGTAGTCAAACGTGGGGCTTGGACTCACCACCTTGAGATCAAGACCTGAGCTGATGGGGCGCCTGGGGGGCTCAGTCGGCTGGGGTCCGACTTTGGCTCCCATCATGATCTCAGGGCTCGTGGGTTCGAGCCCAGGCCTGCGTCGGGCTCTGTGCTGACAGCTCAGAACCTGGAGTCTGCTTCGGATTCTGTGTGTGTGTGTGTGTGTGTGTGTGTGTGTGTGTGCCCCTCCCCCGTCACACTCTGTCTGTCTGTCTCTCTCAAAAGTAAATAAACATTAAAAAATTTTTAAAAATAATTTTTAAAAAGGCCTGAGCTGAGATCAAGAGTTGGATGGACTCTGAACCCACACTGAGCTGCGCAGGTGCCCCTATTGTGAAAATACTTTTGAAAAGCAAATGATGGGGGCGCCTGGGGGGCTCAGTCAGTTGACATCTGGCTTAGGCTCAGGTCATGATCTCACGGTTCGTGGGTTCGAGCCCCATGTTGGGCTCTGTGCTGACAGCTCAGCGCCTGGAGCCTGTCTTCAGATTCTGTGTCTTCTTCTCTCTCTGACCCTCCCCTGCTCACGCTGTCTCTCTCTCTTTCTCAAAAATAAATAAAACATTAAAAAAATTTTGAAAAGCAAATGATGAAGCTAAAGATGGGGCAGTCGTTCCCTCCAGGGAGAAGGAAGGGGTGAGGGCGGCGGACAGGTGTGGTATCACTCTTGCAGTCAGAGCGCACGAAGTCTTTGAAAATACAGACAGAGGGCGGGGGTATCTTAAGCGTCTGAAGACTCTTGGGTAAAAGGGCCCAGACTTTCCTATGTGGACCCAGGAAGCAGAGGTAGGCCGCGAGGTGGAGGCTGTGGGGCCAGGTAGCAGCCCGGACAGATGCGACATCACAAGATTTGCTTCCGCACTGCAGCAGGTGCAGCCCAGGGAGCATGTGCCCGGCGCCTGCGCACAGACCAGCTGCCCGCGGGGGGCTGAGCCACCTGGGATCTGTCCCTGAGGGCCTGCGCGGCATCCGTCTGGGACCCCCACGACCTAGGAAGGGACAGCGATGGGTCTTGGTCCTGGGCTGCTCTTCCGCCCTCCCCAGAGCCGCAGTCCCTGCCCTGACCCACTGCCAGAGTGTCCCCTGGCCCAAAGCAAAAGGCCAGAACTTAACTCCAGGAAGAACCTGCTTGCACTGTGGGACCAAACAGGAGCGGAGCCGGGTCAGAGAGGAGACTGACCGAGCTGCAGGAGCGACTGCCTGCAGCGCTTCCTCCCCAGGGCTCTGGGAGGTGGGCCTCAGCCTCCCCCTGCAGGGGAGGCTCCCATGGGAGCCCTTTGCTGGATGCCGTGTCTCTAGGACACCTCCCACCTCGTCTCCCCCTGGGAGTTCAGGGCCAAGGGAGACCCACTAGGAAGGCATGTGAGGAGGAGGCGTTAGCTGTGAGTCTGAGGAGACTGGGCGAATGGTGGGGGAAGGAGGGACTCTGGGCAGCTGGAGGGGAGGGGAGGTATATTTATCTTGTGAGCTGGTGGCATTAAAAATAACCGGGGGCCCTGAGTAGCCCAAGCTCCCCGGCCGTCTCTGCCGGCGGAGGCAGCGTGATGAGGAAGCAGAGTCTGGGACCCACCACGTCCTGCTCCCACCCCGCCCCCTGCCGGGCGCTGCGAGGGACAGGGTGGGTGGGTGCCCAGGGAGGGAAGGAGGAGGGGAGCAGGCAGCCTGGCGGGAACAATGCTGGCTCCCAGCCAGGCGCTGGAGTGGGGGGCTAAGGCAGGGAGAGGGCCGGGAGAGTGGGGTGTAGAGAAAGGGAAGAAAGGTGAGGTGACAGCGGTGTCCCCACCCAGCTGTGCCATGCGCTCCTCTGGCTGGTCCCGGAACCCACTGAGAACGGAGCCTGTCCTTTGGGTTGCATCCAGTGAAGAGCTGAAGCTGCAGCAGGAGGCACTTAAGCTAGCCTTTGGGGAGGACTTCCCCGGAGGGCTGGGTGCCAAGGGCAGAGGTGAGGCAGAGAGGGCTGTGGGAGGGCAAACGTCTCCTTCTGCAGTAAGGCGCAGACCTGGCTGGGCCGTGGCCGGCGGTCTCCCCCAAGTGACCTCACCATTCTGCCTCTGCATTCCCACAGGCCCTTTGGCTGGTTTCTGCGTTGGGAGCCGTGACGACAGGACAATTACAGGAAAGCTTGTCTGAGAAGTTGAGCCTCCGCGCAGCTGGTGGGGAGGCTGGAGCCGAGCCCCGGGCCGCCCAAGGGGGGCGAGGCCACGGCGGTGCGAGGGCCCCTCCTCGGCACCTTGCCCCAGGTCCCAGCCTGGCTCCGGAGCTGAGGGGGCTGTGGAATAGCCTGCTTGGCCCCGGTAGGGGGTCAGGGAACATTTCCTCAGTGGCCCGGAGCTTGATGACAGTGTCAGGGATTGCACTGGCTCTGCCCCCACAGTGTCTGCACGGGGCTCATGCTCTGAAAACGTTTGTCAATAATGCTGCCCATCGGAGGCCAGGCCTGGCCTGGTCCTGCCCCTGCAGGCAGCCTTGGGGACAGCGCGAACACCTGTGCCCGGGTGTGCACCCAGGGGGGTGATGAGCCCCACCCCCCGCTGGCTCCCGATGCTCAGACACATCCCTGGGCGGGCTGAGATGGATGGGGGGCTGGGTGTCCCTCACGCACACTGGGCCAGGGGAAGGGGGCTCCCCTCCACCCCCACCTCGGGCGGCTCTGGGCTGAGCCCAGGATACCCTTGCCTTCAGGCTCCTGCTGAAACCTTAGCTTCTAATCCCCCACCTGAGGCTGCACGGCCCCCAGCACCTGTCCTGGCCTCCTAATCTGCGGCCCAGGGAGAGAGGCCTGCCTCACTGCAGGGGGAGTGCGGGGAGCCGGGTTCTCTGCACACCAAAGGACCCCGTCCACCCAGAGGGTGAGAGGAGGGCGTGAAGGGGCCCAGCGGACGCCTGCGGGGACTAAGCTGCTTCGGACGGAACCCTAGCAGCCCCCTTTCTTGTGACCAGTGATTTCCCTGCAGTCCCAGCGACCCCCAAGCAGGCCACACCCCTTTGTGGTCCTCAGTTTCCTCTCAAACAAAGGAGAGGCATGATCCCCGAGGGCCCTTCCTTCTGGGACTCTTCTCTGGTTCTAGAATTCCCAGCTTCTAAGATTCCACCTCAGGGCGGCGGAAGGGAGGGCTCCCCGGACTGTGCAGCTGTTGGCAGCTCAGGCTTGAGTCACCAGCTTGAATCCCAGCCTGGCGCGTCACACCTGCTCACCTCCAGGGGTGGGGTGGGGGCTGGGACCAGAGTCAGTCTCCCAGATGCCCTAGGTGTCCCCGGTGGCTGCCAGAACTGCCCTCCTCTCTGCCCTCGGATCTCCCACGGCCCCTGCACGTGGCTGCATCCCTGCAGGCTGGGAGAGGCTGGCTGGTGCTGGTGGAGGAGGGGGAGGGGGAGGCGGTCTGAGGTTTCTGGGGCGCTGGGCGGGGGCAGAGGTCAGGCAGACCTTTGATAAAGAGGCGAAGAATGCAGGAGATGACCTTTTACATCCCTTCTGGTTGGCAGAGTTGGGGGGGTAGAGGGCAGCTCCATGGGGATGAGAGAGGGCCCAGAGTCTCATGGGAACGCTGGTTCAGGAGGAGACCACGGCTGGGGTTAAGTGGGGTCAAGCCCGTGTCACCCTGCTCCCTTCCGTGCCAGTGCCCGGGGCGAGGGGCTGACCCCGCTGTAGGGAGCAATTGTCAGGGCCCCGTGGGGAGCCTGGGGGAGGGGGCAGAGCGGGCAGGGGGAGAAGGACCAGCCTGGGGGCACACCACGGGAGCGGGTGCAGGAGGCCCCCTGCCCCTTACAGGGCTGCTGGGAGAAGTGTCTCCTCGTGGGGAGGAGGCCGTGGAGGGCTGGGGAGGAAGGGGCGGGCCACCCCGCCGCCTGGGGAGACCCCCGGCCCCGGGCGGGGGTGCCCAGGCTGCCAGGTTCCTGCCGCTGCCTGAGGAGAGCCCAGCCCAGAGATCCTTATCCTGGCCGGGAACAGAACTGGTTTCTCGACTGGCAGAGCCAAGACGGCCAGGGACAGGAAGAAGCCGAGAGGTCAGGAGGGCGGCAGCCTGCGGGAGAGGCAGGGGGCCTGCCCAGGGGACCCGGGCTGGCTAGGGGACAGCTCGCCCGCCTCTGCGGGGTCCCACCAGCTCTAGCACGCAGCCTGCGTTTCACTCACCCCAGTTCCCTTTCTCTACAGACCGAAGGGCCCCCCAGCCCTCTGCCTGCCTGCCCCCCCCCCCGCCCCGCCCCCGGCTTTCACAGGTAGGGCCGGCCCAGCCAGGGGAAATACCTGGTTGGACTCAGCTCCCCTCCATCTCCTACCCGCCCCCCACAACCCTCCAAGTCTCCGGAGGTCACTGGGGGAGGGCAGGGGAGCCAGCGGTCCTTGGGGACCCAGGGGGCAGGACACTCCTCAGGGCCTGCTCCCTTTCATCCCCCCGCCACAAAGGGCCAGCCGCCCAGTGCCATCCATCTTGTGCCTGTGGCGGTCCTTAGGCGGCCCTTTGTCGGGACCTGGGGTCAGAGGGCCTGACAAGCAAGCCTCTCTCCTCCGACTCCCACCCACCCCTGGGGCCTCCATCCCTCTCCTCTCCTTCTGGATTCCCTCCTTCTCCAGCCCCGGGCCCTCCCAGCCTTTCCCTCTCCTCAGCATCCTCAGGGGCCCCCTGTCTCCAGCCCCACTCCTGCGCCACGCCCCCCCCCCCCCCCCCCCCCCCCCCCCCCCCCCCCCCCCCCCCCCCCCCCGGGTCCCTCCTGGCCACACGCAACCATGGAGGTGCCTTCGGGTCCTGGAGCCCCCCCCCCCACGTTGCAGGCCTCCCTTCCAACGTCTGGCTGTGCCCCGAATCTCTTGGTTTTGACCCCACAAGGCCCGTCTTGGCCACATGCTCTTTTCTCTGCTCAGCAAGCGTGTGTGCACCTCAGTTTCCAGCCAACTCCAGGGGGGACTCACGTGCCCCCTCCCTTGTCCCTGCCCTACCTTCTGTGGTCTCCTCGCTCCGGCAGGACCAGAGCAGGCAGGTGGCCCAGGTCCCTACGCTGCCCCTCCGTGCCTGAACCCCGAGAAGGTCTTGCTGGCTCCTGGCACCCAGGTGGGGGGGAGCGGGCTGTGCATCTTCTTCCAGAGGCTCCGCTGAGTAATGAAGGCCCAGGTAACGGGAGAGGAGGAAGAGGAGGAAGAGACCTTTGGGGTGGGAGGGAGGCTGCAGGGACTTTCTCACGGGCTGGGCCAGATGGGTGAGGCAGCCCTGCCCTGATCCCATCTCCGGGTCCAGGACTCTAACTTCCCTGTCCCCTTGGGCTGGAGGGCTGGCAAGTCCCAGGGAAGCAGAGCCAGGGGGTGGGCCTCGCCCTCAGGGAGCCCAGTCTGAGGGGGGACACACTGCCATTGTCCTCCAGGAGCCCCCAGTCTAATGGGGGAGACCCAGCCCCTTTCCTCCGGTAGCCCCCAGTCTGATGGAAGAGGCCCAGTCCCTTCCCCTTGGGACCTCCTAGTCTGAGAGGGGAGACCTAGTCCTTTCCCTCCAGGAGCCCCCAGTCTGATGGGGGAGACCCAGTCCCTGCCTTCCAGACCTCTTGGGAAACAGGAACACGCTTCTAGTCTCTGTTCTTCTCAGCAACTTGATTCCAGAAAGAGACAGACTGGGCAGAAAAGCAAGTGGAGACGCTCCAGCCACGCAGGCCTGAGGAGGGGGCAGGGAGGGCTGGAGGAAAGGTCCCTCCCGGGTGGGTGTGGGACTCAAGCTAAGGTGGGAAGGATGGGCTGGAGGGGGGTCCTCCGGGTGAGGTGGGCGGGGAGCAGGGGATGTAGAGAGGAGATGAAGCCGGGCCTCAGGCTGAGGAGTGAGGGTGCTTCTGAATTAAAACAAACCAGACTGGCATCCAGAAAGCCCAGATTCATCTCCCCACTTCTGAAAGCAGCACCACCAGCCCCCAGGACCTAAGCAGAGAGCAGCGCCTGACATGGGGCCTGTTCTAGCCCCTCGTGCCCGTGCCCTGACTCGTGGATCACGGGGTCTACCCCCTCTGCTCCAGCATCTTTCCAGCCTCCTGCTGGCCCCTGAGGGCCCTAGCTGGTCTGTACTGAGCAGGACCTGGCCCCTGGGCAGCCCCAGACGGTCCTTCGGGCCGCCACCCTGGGGTTCTCCCGGCTTGGGGAACCTTCCCGTCTGCTTCGCCCCACTGCGTCCTCCAGGCCCCCCGAAGTCCTCCGCCCTCCAGAGCACCCACTCTCAGCACCCCTGCCCCCCCGCCCAGTATAAATGAGGTCTCCTGGGTGGTGCTCTCTCCCTCGGTGCACTTATGCTTCCAATCTTCTCTCTGCCGCTAAAGGTCTGTCCCCCCCTCCCGCCACCCCCCACCCCCCCCCCGAAAACCCCATGCAGGTGGCGATCTTGCCCATTGGATTCATGTTCATGTTCCCAGCTCCCGGAGCCTTTCTGGAAACAGTAGTGTCACGCGTACGTGAAAGGGCCCAGCACCACCCCCACCCCACACTCAGAGAGGGGCCTGCCTGCCCAAGGACTCTGGACACTGTGTCCCCACTCCTGGGGCCTGACCTGCCTCAGCCGCAGCACGTGGCCTCTCGTGGGGCAGGAGCTAGAGGCCCTGGCCCCAGGGTACCCCAGCCCTGCAGGGTGTGGAGGCTTGCCCGCCACACACGGGCCGGGAAGCGTGACGGCTGGCCGTCAGCGCTGCTGGCGGGAGAGGCCGCCTCGCAGGCAGGCCAAGCTTTGCAGAGGCGCTGGGCGCCCACGGGCGAGAGGGCACTTGCCGTGCGGGGGACGGGCATGTGCAGGAAGGGGTAGGGGCCAAGTTGTAAACGGTCTCTGATGCCCGTTTGGACCGTATTCTGGACAAAAAGAGGGGCTGCAGCTAATGTGAGTTTTGTTTTATGGGGTTTTGAACAGGGCACTGACTTAATACAGTCCATGTTTTGAAGAACCCCCTCTCTCGCCCCCTGGCAGCATTTTGGAGGGTGCGTCGCTGAGGTAGGACCCGCATTTCGTGAGGGCTTACTCTGCTAAGTGTTCCGTACGATCGATTCCACCATGATGCTTTGCGAGGCGGAGCAACGGCTGTGTTCTAGATTAGAAATCTGCAACCCTCCTCATAGGAAAGTGCTCCTTCCCATCCCAGGGGGCCCTGCGGGGCTTGTCACACCAGCCCATCTGTCCCACGGGCACGAGGTCCAGGCTCCTTGCCCTGCCACTACCAAGGTGGGGGGGGGGGGGCTCCGAAGAACAGTCACGTGACCCAGCAGACCCAAACCCTTTCTGGGTCCTCTTGTTTGGGGATCCCAAGCTGGACTCATGTAAGTGGGGGGCAGCTGAAGACAATTTCCCATGACGAAGGGGAAACTTCTATGTGACAGGGTTGAGTGTGGCCAGAGCTCAAAGGGAACAGAGGCCGGGATGGGGGCAGGGCAGGGAAGAGGCTGGCGGCCTTGCCTGGTAAACGGCGGTGACCCCACGACGCTGTATGAACAGGTGAGCCCGAGCCATTCTGGGGGAGGGCCTTGGCCTGCGGAAGGGGGGCACACACTTGAGAGGGTGCCACGGACCTTGGGGAGACACAGTAGGGCCTGGACCTGAGCGTGCAAGTGTGGGAAGGGGTGTGGAGCTGGGAGGAGAGGCGTCTCAAGGTCAAGACAGGAGTCCAGTCAGGAGACCTGGGCAGGAGCAAGGCTGGCCTGCGGGTGTCTGTGAGCTCATCTGGGGCCACGTGGGAGGCCAAGGCCAGGCCTGGGGCGGCCCACAGATTGGGGTCGGAGGAGAAGAGGAACAATTGGTGGAGGAAGCTGTGTCCCCATCCAGGAAAAGCTAGAGAAGGTGGGAGTCAGCTCCTGGGGGTCGGGCTGGTGTCCCTGCTGAGAGGGGAAGGAGGCTGGAGGAGGGGTGGGGGGGTGGGGGGTCTTCCCCTCCCCCCCCCTCCCCCTGGTGCTGCAACACTTGCTTGAACACTGCATTTCAGAGGCAAAGTGGAACTCAGGCGACTGCTCTGCCCCCTTCCCAAAGAGCCAGAGACAGGCTGTATTTTTTAAAAGAGTTTAATAAAATTAACCAATAAATATTCTACACTGTGTAGGCTACTGGGACACAGAGTGGGAGCCAGGGGGCCATGTTTTCCCCTGGGGCCCTCAGGTCCCCTCACAGAGAGAGAGAGGCTGTGCTCCGGGCTGGTTTGGGGCTGGACCGCTGGCTGGGGAGGGGGAGTGATTCTGGACCGGGTGATCCAGGCTCTTGCCATGGGTCCTCTTTGTTGGGGGAGGGGGGAGGGGAGGGAGGGGAGGCCCAAAAAGCAGAGCCCCCCTGGTGCTGGCATCCCAGCATCCCCGGAAGTGAGCAGGGTGAGGGGAGAGCTGGCCTAGAAGGAAGGGGGGAGGGGCAGTGGGCTGGGGGCGGGGCTCTGGCAGCTCTCGGACCCTCCGCGCTCACTCTCGGACGTAGACCCTGGTGCACACGATATCATCCGCCGTCATGGTCTAGAAGGACGGAGGTCAGAAGTCATGGTTAACCTGGAAGGCCCCTGGCCCCGCTTCTAGATGGATTCAGGACTGACAGGCAGGAGCTGGCCCCCAGTGCCCTGGTGTCCTGGGAGGGACAGAGCCCTGGCTCTGTCCTCCATCCTCCTCCCCAGGCTGTGACGATCCACCGCCCAGAGGCCACCCTGCCTCTCAGCCCACCTGCCTTGCTCCAGCCAGAGCACCACTTCACAGCCACCCAGCTTCAGTGGGTCTTTAGCCTCCAATGCCCTGGAGTGTCCCAGAAAAGCCCCGAAAGTGGCACCGGGCTCGTGCTCAGCCGGGAGCAGCTTACCAGGACCAGCTCCCCGTCATTGGTCAGCTCCCTGGTCCACGAGGTCTTGGGGCCCTCTCCCTTCAAAAGCCTCTGCTCGCACACCATTTTGTTCTCACTCTCCCATTTCACGAGGCTCTGCAAGACAGAGGCCGGGTGAGCTGGGCCCGCAGCAGGGAGAAGGCTGTGAGGGGCAGCGGAGCAAAGGATCCAAGAGCACGCTGGGAAACGGCAGGCGGCAAGGCAGGGCGACAGAAGCCACGACCCCAGGGACTCACCTTGCAGGGCCTCCCGTCCACAGTCTGCTCCTCGAACTCCTCC
This sequence comes from Suricata suricatta, assembly GCF_006229205.1. Classification (NCBI taxonomy): domain Eukaryota; kingdom Metazoa; phylum Chordata; class Mammalia; order Carnivora; family Herpestidae; genus Suricata; species Suricata suricatta. The sequence goes on along the minus strand of NC_043702.1, from coordinate 173,768,653 downwards.
CCAATCTTGAAGTTGATCTCCGTGGTACGCACTGTGGTGGAGGTTTTGATGTAGAAAGTGTCTCCCTCTTGCTTGATCTCCACTGCCGGCTTGGACGCGGCGGCCACTGCGATCTTCCTCAGCATCACATTCACCCCTGCAGGAGATGCGGGCACCCTCGCCTTGGTCCAGTTCACCTCACTTGCCGCCCTTTGTCCACCCGGCTTGAGACCCTCTCCTGGGTTGGGCTCATCAGTCACTGTCTTCACCCCTGCAGGTCAGACCCTGCCCAGCCAGGCCTCGCCGTCCCATCCAGGAAGTAGGGGCCGCTCTCCTTGCTGCCCTACCACCTCCCCTGTCTGGTGCTGGGTTGGCCTTCATTTGCCCAGTCCCTGTCCCTCCCCAAAGTGAGGAGCAGGGGCAGGCCGCGAGTGAAGGGGCGGGACAGCTGGTCCCCTCTACAGAAGGACCCAGGCCCGGGGAAGCCAGAGGCTTTGCAGTGAGATGCGCTGGGCCCTGACATCCACCCCGCTCGGCCTCTCCTGCAGGCCAGGTGACGCTGGGAAACGGCATAGCCTTTCTGAGCCTGGATTCCTCAACTGCAAAGTGGAAACAACGGCTTCTCAGAACCCCGCGCAGGGGTGAGGGTGTGCAGGGGTGAGGGCGCACAGGGGTGATGTGTGCAGGACTTAGCGCACAGGGTGCTGGGCACACCTTCTAGTTTCCAGGATGCAGGAGCTTTTCTTACCACTATTATTTTTATGGAGAAAAGGAAGTCAAAAAGCCAGAGTGGGGGCTCAGATAAGGTTCCCTGCGTCAGACCCTTGCTCGCCTGTCCTCCTGGCCCCTCTCCCCTGAAGGGACAGAAAGGGACACCGCCCCCGCAATCCCCACTGATATGTTTCCTACTCAAGGATCGTCCGGACCTCAGGTGGTCAGGTCTCCTCGTTCAGCTTCTGTGGACTCAGAGCCCCTGTGCCCCATGTCCCTGCCCAAACTGGACCCCTCCTCTTTGCTCCTCAGTCACTAAGGAAGGTGGGGAGGCCAGGAGAGAGCAACTGTCCGGCAGGAAGACAAGCAGGCGGGGGCGTGCCTAAGCAGGACTGCTTCACCGGCCGGGTGCCCCGACCCTGACCTATAGCAGAGACCTTCAGGGAAGCAATGGGTGGGGATCAGGGGCCAAGCAGGGTTGGGTCAGGGAAGGCGAGTCCCTGGCCCTCCTGCAGACCTGGGTTCCTAGAGAAACAAATCCTCTTTCCCCCGGGCACAAAGCAGACCCACTCTGTTCCAGAAAGAAGGGACCAGGAGAGTGGGTGGCCCCCCCCCCAGTGGTCCCAGGAACTGCCTTCTTGGCTGTTGGTCTCTTGGGTCCAGACCCAGTTGCCTCGGTAGAGGAGACCCGCCCCATCCTGTCTTCATTGTGTCGCCCCTGGAACGGTCTGATGTCCATCTTTCCTGTTATAGGAGCGGGATCTGCTCATGCAGCACTCCTCCCTTCGTGGGTGGGACACGGGTCCCTGAGGAGCACCTGGGCACGACTCCCCAGGAAAGGGATCCTTGACGGGGGCAGAGGGGACAGGGAGAGGCCGAGTTCCTGCAGAGGCGAGGCTGGGCGAGGCTGGGCTCACAGAGACCCTGCTTGAGCCAGGCTGTTTGTCTAATGCGTCTGTTTTCAATCTGCCCCCAGCAGGGCCTGAGGAGGGGGAGGGCACGTGGCTCTGGGAGACCCTGCGGGGAGGACAAACAGACCACAGACAGACAACAGGTTTGGGCTTTGGGCTCTTAGTCTCCAGCTGGGCCTGTGGGTGTGCCCCGCACCTCGGGCCTCATCCAGTGGGGCCAGGGGCCAGGATTCAGACAAGGGGAGGGGAATGGCATCTAGGCTTTCTGAAGGGGGAGTTTTGATCGTTTTGGTTTTTAATTTCAGCAAGGGCAGAGCAGGAAAGATGACATGCTTTGAGGAAGTGCTGCGGTTTGGGGGCAAGAGCTGATGGCAAAGGCGTGATGGAAACAGAGCGGTCCAGACTCACCCCTGTACCCTGCCCCACATGAAGTGTGCCCCCCGCCCCCTGCCCAACCCGGGTCACTGCATTCAGTCCAGAAGCCGCTGGCATGCTTCCGGGCAGGCTGCAGGGGTGCCCAGGTCCTTCCTTGACCAGTCCCCCTCTCTTCCCAGAGCCCCTCCCAGCAGCCCTGGCTCTGGCTGCCCCTCCCCCCTAACACTTCAGGGCACCCAGGAGTTGGGGAAGGTGGTGAGAGAGGCTTCACTCCCCTCCACCTTTAGCCCCCACACCCCCCAGGGCAGCAGCAGGGCCTCCAGGGAGGGAGGGAGAAGAGAGCCCGGATTTCTTCGGAAATTGGGAGTTGGGCTTTCACAAGAGGCCATCTGTTGAAATCTAAGAAAGTGATAATTATCCAGAGATTTAGGACTCTGGAACTGCCCACTGTAGGAAGGTTTTTGCCTCCCAGATGGAGAGTGAGGGGGGCGGGCGCAGAGTGGAAAGGGCCCCGCGGGAAGGAAGGGGCCACCGTTGGAGCCCTCGTGGCCCATCACCTGGGGGGTGGAGACGGGTGCAGGGAGAGAAGGAAGGTGCCCCAGGCACTGGACTCCTTGTAGGCTGAGCGGCGGGGGCAAACGGGGCAAGGAGGACCTCGGCTGGGCTGAGGAAGGACCTGGGCTGCCCCAGCCCGGGGGAGAGTGGGGGGCAGGGTCTGAGGCTCCTGAGCCGAACGCTCCCCTGCCCCACCCCCAGGGACACCGACCTCGTGCTTTCTACCACATTCACAGGCTGGTCCCCGCAGGGCGGGTGGGCGCCCGCGGCGAAAGGAGCTAAAGGTCCCGGCCCGGAACCCCCGACCCATGCGTTCGGCCCCTTTTCTTGGGGATGCGGACGCCGGAGCCCCCGCGCCTCAATCCCCGCGCTCCTTTCTTTCCCGTGCCCACCTCCCCGCGCCGCCCGCCAGCCCTGCGCTCCCAGAGCTCCTTACCCAGTACTTTGAGCAAATCCTCGAAGTTTTCCGATCGGATGATCTTCCAGTTGCCGGAGAAGTTGGGCATGGTGGAGGCGCGGGTGGCAGTCCCTTGGATGCTTTAGTCGGAGCACTGGACGCTGGGTGTTTTAATCAAAAGAGATGTCGCTGTCGCCTGGTCGTGAGACTCAGGAGCCGGGACACGTCCCAGGACAACCCCAGAGTTGGCTTGGGCTCCCGCGCGGGCAGCTTTTATACCCTGCGCCGGGCCCGCCCCTGCCCGACGGGGGGAGAGAGAGAGAGAGAGAGAGAGAGAGAGAGAGAGAGAGAGAGAGAGGGCTCCGCCTCCCGCCCCGCCCCCCACCCCACCTGGGGGGCCTCCGGAGCCCCGGCTCCCCGGCCTCTGGATCTGGCCCCGTGGGCGGGTCCAGGGCTCGCGGGCCGAGACCGCTGGCTCCCGCGCCAGGGGCGGCTGGGGAGGCGACACGGGCCCAGCGCTCGGCTTGGGCTCTCAGCCGAGAGGAGGGGTCGCCAGGCCCGGGGCGCAGAGACCCAGGTCTCACGTCCTGCAGTGCGAGCCCCAGGGTCACGTCTCGCTAGGTCCCACCCCTCCCCAACCTGACTCGCTGCGCTCGACTCCTCGGCGCCGGGCACCCGGCGGCACTACCCGCGGGCGAACCCCGCTCCGGCCCGGAGCTGCAGAAGAGGCAGGCGGCGGGCTCCGCTCCACTGGGGCCCGAACTGGGTCCGGCGAGACCCGCCGGGGAGGCCTGGGGCTGCGGGCCCGGCACCCAAGTGAGGCAACGGCGCCCCCTGCTGGAACGGCTGGAGGGGGCTGGGAGGGGGCGCCCCCCTTCCACGCCGGTCTCCCCAGCGTTTAGGGCTGCGGCAGTGCGGGGGACTCTGGGGACTCTGGAAGTCGGCGCGGGGAGGACTCCTTTCTCTTAATGAGTGGGGCGGGCATCGAAGGGTTAAGCAGGGGCCCCGGGCGCAAGGCTGGAGAGGGCAGAGGTCACAGCCAATCACTTGACACGAGCTCTTTATTAAGGCGGTTTCTCGGTTTCCCGGCTCCCCGGAGCCCCAGGGGATCGCAGCAGGCGGCGGGGAGGGGAGGCGGGGACGGAGGCGCGGAGTCCCGGCGCGCCGCGCAGCCACCCAGGTTGGAGGGAGGCTGGGTGCCCCGGGAGGGGGTGGAGCGGGGTCTCAGGTGTCACCATTCAGCGCAGTCAAACCGGCGGAAGGAGAGGCCGCCCCTCCGCCCGCAGCCACCGGGCGGGACATCAAAGGAGGGGGCAGGGCCCAGCTCCGCGCCGAGACCCCTGCGGGTCGGGTGGGGGCCCGAAACCTACGGAGGTCCCGTGGGAAGCCCCGGAGGCCGGCCGGGAGCCCCCGAGGCCCAAAACTGTAGAATAGCGGAGGCGGACGGCCTTGCCACCGACGAAGGCGTGCATGTGGCCCCGCTGCCCCTCGCGCACCGCACCCACGCCCGGCTCTGGGCCCCGCGAGGAAAAGCCCTACATCTGCTCCTAGCGCTGGCCTCTCCCTGCCAGCGTGGCCGTGGGAGGGCCAGAGGACAGCCTCACTGGGGTTCTGAACCCTTCTTCCTAGAGCCCTGGTCGGGTCACGGAGGGTGGGGGTTGGGGGCCTTGGCTGGGGAGGAGACTGGGGGAGCAGGGCCCTAGGAGAGGGGCCGGGGGCTTCACCGAAGCCTGGAGAAGTGCTGGGGCTCCGGCCTTGGTGCTGTAAGAGGGCATCTCTGGGTAATGCCTGTGGAGAAACAGAGAGGCCGGGGTGCATGTGCGCAGGAGGGATGGTTGTGGGGACGTGGAAGGCGGCCCAGCTGCCCTGTTTGAGGGAGGGGGCTGCGTGCTTCTGCCTTTAGGGGTCCTGGGCTCGGGTGGGGGGCAGCCTGGGCTTCTGCAATAAGAGGGCAGCAGCTCAGAGCTCTGGGAGGAAGGACAGACAAAAGCAGAGGGGATGGAGGGAAGGGGTGGGGGGGTAAGGGGGTGCTTGGGGCCTGGGGCCCAACTGCCTTCCTCCCCCACCCTCTGGCGCTGCTGTAGGTAAAGGGAGGGGGATTAGGTTCTGACAGTGAAATCAGGCTCCTGGCCAAAGAGATGAGAAGAGGCTTGGGGGAGGGAAGGGGGCAGGAGCCCCAGCACCCCTCCTACCCCTCCCTGCACCCAGGGCCTGCCCCTGGTCACCATGACCAGGGTCCTGTCCCCTGCTCCGGGGGACATCTTTCCTGCTGTGACCAAGCAGGGCTGGTGCAGGCCAACTCTCCCATGGCCTGGTGACTAAGGATGTTAAAACCTCACCCAAAAGATGGTCAGCAGGAGGCTGGACCTACAGGAGCGCAGAGGAGGGAGTTGGTCTGGCTGAGGGACCTGGCGAGGCTGCAAGGGGGCTCTCTTGGGGAGGGGGAGGCCTGGGCCCATACACCTCCCTTCACTTCCTCACTCCACCCCCCTCCCACCCTTGGCCAGGCCGCCAGAAGTTCCAAAGAGACAGAAGAAGTAAGACAAAGGGAAGTCGGGCCGGGAAGGGAATTTTTTCCAGATGTTGAGTGCTTGTGGTTTGGCAGCTCTGAGCCTGAGCTCCGGCCCCTGTGCCCCAACCCCGGTGGAGCGGGTGGGCACAGGGTCTGGAGCAGGGTGCTGAGCAGCTAGGCCGGAGGCCTCAGCCCCCAGCGGCCCTGTCAGCCCAGTGGGGAGCTGGCGCACAAGCGGAGGAGACTTCGGGAAGATGCAGGGGAAGGGGGTTGGGGGCACTGTGGATGGGACAAGAGGACTGGGGGATGGGAAAAGGGGCTGACGGGAGGGTGGGGGCTCCCAGGGGCCTCAAACCAGGCAGCCGGGAGGAGCTTAGCCCCCATCAGTCACTCAGTCGCAAACCACTGGCTTTAATTTCCTTCCAGGCTTCATAAGGAGCAGGAATTTCCTAGTGTCGCTGGCCTTTTCATTATGACTAAACCTGATGCAGATCTGGGGGGGGGGGCAGGGGTGTAGGGGGTGGTGCGCTCGCTTTCTAGCTTTCTAGGAGCCTTGGTCCTACCCCTGCTGGGGGCGCCTGCAGGAATCTGGAGACTCAGGGAGGGGGTGCAAAGTTGGTGAGAGAAGATGGGGCAGCCAGGCAGGATGGGGGTGGGGTGGGGAGGAAACAGGCCTGACAGTTAGGAAAGGAAAGTTCTGGGGCTTTGTTCCCACTGCAGTGTGGCTAGGAGGAAAGTGGCTAGTTTTGCAGCAGGAGTGGAGGTGGGTGCACTCCTGGCTGGGTGGGGGGGGCGTGAGCCCACGTGGATGTAGATGTGCACACTACGGGGTGAGGGGGGTCTGGGGACTTGGGAGGAGGAGCCGTCCCTACCCCCTCTCCATCGCTGCTTCCGTGAGGATGGGGCAGGAGGCACCAGCAGCCCAGCTGGGGTTGGAAAGAGTGGGAGAGCCACGGACCCCTCCCCCTCCCCCCCAGCTGGGACCGAGAAGGTTCTCTGGCCAAATTCAGCACTTGTACAAGAGCCTCTCCCTGAGCAGTGTTGTTGCATCCGCTGGGTCAGAGAATTTGTTGGCTGGGAGTCGTGTAGAAATGAAACCCAGGTGCGGCTGGACACTGGGTCTCTGCCACTCAGTGGAGGGGCAGCAGGGGGGTGGGGGGAGGGGGGGAGGTCCAAGAGTAGGATAAAGGAGCCAGGAGCCGCGGGGACAGGACAGTGGGGTCAGAGACCTGGAAAGCAGGCCACCGGCTGGCCTGCACACCAGGGAAAGTGTGGGCAGAGAATCCCGAGCGACCTGAAGAAAGCGACAGCTGAACTCAAAGGGAGAGGACGACTGTGACCTCCAGGGCAGCTGCGGCCGGCAGGGTCAGACCGGCGGGGTGCGCGGAGGGCTGTCCGCATCCGGAGAAGCCACAGCGGAGCCGGCGAGGGTCCGCACAGCGCCCAGGCAGCCAGGCGGCTCCTCTGTTGTTTTTGGCTCTGGTACCTGGTTCCCAGCTGCCAACGCTCTCCCCGGGGCTGGGCCGGGCCCGGAGCTGGGCGGGCAGAGGGAGGAGGTGGGGATGCACTGGCTGAGGACGTGTCCAGACTGAATCGTGTCCCCTGAGAGAGGCCGCCAGCTCAGCTGTCCCCTGTGGCGTGTGCGGCCGCGAAGTACCTGCAGGCCCTGAGTGCCCGAAGCTGTCACTCTGTACTTGTTCCCTGGCCCCAGGACCTTTGCTTCTCTGTCCCTCTGCCTTTGTTCCAGACTGGTGCTTCCTGCTGGCCTGGCCGAGGGCCTCTTTCCCCGCTGCCCATGCCTGCCTGCTGCGGCCGACGCCGGGCACTGGAAGCTGGTTCCCCTTACTCAGGAGTCTTCCTGCTTCTTGGAGAACCTCCAGCATTAAGTCAGGGATCCAGTGTGGCTCGCACTGTTGATGGCAACTGCCAGCATCTGAAGCTAGGCAGGCTTGGACCTGCCGCTGGCCAGCTGTGGCCCCCAGCCAGCTGTGGCCTCCGCTTCCCCTCCGGAAGGTGCCCCTCCCAGGGCAGCACCAGCACCATGACCTGCAGTTAAACTCCTCTTGGTTTTTATGAGCCAGTGACTAGGACCTAGGGCCGACCCCTCTGCCACTCCCGCCCCCCACCCTGTGCCCGGCTCAGGCCTCTTAACCCCTGGTGCCCAGGGCAGGAAGGGGAAGCCGGAGCACAGACAAGTTTGGCAGTGGGCAGACGGACTGGTTCTGAGGAGCCCGAGCCATCTCCCAGATGCCTCCTCGCCCGCTCTCTGAGGATGGGAAACAAGAAGAGCCAGCGGTCCAGGGAGGCCCTCTCCCCGCTGAGAAGTCTGCAGTTTCTGAAGGAAGAAGGAAATCAGGGCTGCAGGCAGGTGGGAGCTGTTCCTCCTTGGGCCTGTGCTGCACAGGGTGGGCACTGGGCCAGAGAAGCAGACTCTGGGACTGAAGAGGAAAGGGGCAGGGGGGGAGGGGAGAGGGGCACAGTGCCAGAGAAGAGGCTGGTGGGGGGAGTGAGGTTTGGGCTTTGAGGTCCTGGATCGGGCTAGAAAGAGGGCATTGGACTCTGTCCCGGAAAGTAGGGGCAGGACAGCAGGGGCTGACGGGTCAGCCTCAGGAGGGAGGTCAGTCAGCCTGGGGAGGACTCCTGGATGCCCCCTTTCCCTCCTCCCCACCCCAGGCAGCACACCTGCAGACTACGACACAAGCCAGTTGGGCCCCTGCCTGGCTCCAGGGAGGGGGCCAGAGCCCTGGAAGCTAGACAGTAACTCCCCAACTTCAGGATGCTTCCTGCCACAGACCAGGCCCAGACTCCCTGGAGACAGAGTCAGAGGTGCAGAGGCTTTGAGCAGAGTGGGGGAGGGCCCCAGAAGCCCAGCTCCCCTGTCCCTACCCCCACATTCCCATCTTAAGTGGGTAGGGAATTAAAGGACACAGAGTTCAGCGTCTGGCCCCTTAGCAGGCCAGGGCCTTGTCCTTCCAGTGACCCCCCCATCCCTGCCCCTCCTTACAGTCTGCCGGAGAGAGGGGCAGTGGGGGAGGCCCAGACAGCCTGAGCCCTAATGGCTTTCCCTGGGCAGCATGAACAAAATGGGAAAAAGATGTGCGAGGTGGGCAGCTCCTATTTCCTTTCTCCTGCGGGCGCCAGCTCTGGAAAATGTTAGCTGTCAAAGAGAGAGAGACTGAACAGTCTCCAGCGTCCCCCTGCCCTACACTCCCTACACTGCCCCAGCCAGCACGGGGGGGCCCCAGCCCCCCTAGGCAAGCGCCTGTGAACTTCAGATAGTCAGGCTGCCCGGACAAAGCCCCTCCTCCCCAGCCTGCATCTCCTCCACCAAGCCAGGGAAGACATCCAAGGGGGAGATTTGGCACTTGGGGATTCGCAGGGACACGTCCCTGGGCATCCCTGGGCGATCAAAGGAGACAGCAGGCGTCTCCTGGATCCCACAGTCTCACACCTCCTAAACCCCCAGCAAGTTTCCAGGGGATCTGGGTTCCCGCTGAGCTGAGCTGAGCTGGCAGTAGCTGGCGCAGAGAGGGGGCCGTCCTGGGTCCAGGACACTCGTGGGGTGTGCCTTTCTTGCTGCATGTGGGTGCTGTGGTCTCTGCGGACCAAATCCCGTCCTCCGAGCCCCCAGACCTACGGCGCTAGGCCCCCAGGAGCCCCAGGGGGACTGGGACGCAGCCTCTGTCTTGGAGCAGACAGTGTGCGTGGAGGGAGGGTCCCAGCTAGGAGGAAGCTGCCAGAACACTCAGCCCTTTCTCCAAAGGGCCCCCCTTTGCCCCTGCCGTGGCCCCACCCTCCTGTCCTTCAGGAAAGCTTCCCGGATCCTAGCCCAGCCCAGAGCCCCCGCCCGGCCTCAAGCTGCTGGGCTGGATTATCTGCCTCTGCCTCCCGCGGGTCCTGGGTGTGGGCTCTGTCTCCCTCCCCGACTCCCAGGCCGGGGCAGTCAGCCTTCGGCCTCCTTTGGTTATGGTTGGATCCTTCTCATGGAATCTTTCCAAAGAAGCGACCTAACAGGATTCCACAGGGTGGAAGGGAAAGAAGAGACCGACCCTTCCGCTGCGGAAGCTGTCCTGACCCAGGGATGCCAGGCACACTGGGTTCCTGGCGCTGCCTGGAGCTGTGACACCAGGCCAGGCCGAGACGAGTGGCCAGGGGCCCTGCACCGTGACAGCGCTCCACATGCTGCCTCAAATCTAGCTGGTCGCAAAGTTGTGCTCTTTTCTTATGAGAGAGAAAGAGAGAGTCAGCACAAGTGTGGGAGGGGCAGAGAGAGGGAGACACAGAGTCCAAAGCAGGCTCCAGGCTCCGAGCTGTCAGCACAGAGCCTGACGCGGGGCTCGAACCCACATACTGTGAGATCGCAACCTGAGCTGAAGTCGGACACTTAACCGACTGAGCCACCCAGGCGCCCCTCCATAGCTTTGCTCATACACTGCAGAATGGAACTTGCTTGAGTCTGGAAGAGAGTTTTCCAAACTCTTGCCCCCGCCCCCAAATCCCATGTGTTCTATGTAACCTTTCAAAGAAAGCGCAGGGCTGGCGGTGCCCTGAAATGAGGCTAGAAACCGCACAGAGCCAAGCCAGCCAACCTGCAGGGCAGCCCAGCCAGGCGGGGCGGGCAGCGGAGGGACGGGAGCCGAGCAGGGGTGAGGCAGCCAGGGGCTTGGGCGGCGAGGGCTTGGGGGAAGCCCAGCATCGCTGCCTGGAGGAGTCCCGCTGTCTGACCGTGTGCCCAGGGCCTGCAGCCAGTCCCTGCCCCCGGGGCTGCGCGCGGGCCTGACCTCCGAGGCGGGCCGGGGCTCACAAGCGCCCCGACGGGGGTTCAAAGTGTTGGCCTTGATTTAAACATTGGTTCGGGGTGGTGCTGGGTCAGTCGGAGGCGGATGTGACTCTTGATCTGGGGTTGTGGGTTCAAGCGCCATGCTGGGTGTAGGGGTTACAAGAAAGAAAGGAGATAAACGTCTGTCCAGGACCAGCCAGAGGGAACATCATGTGTCTGTGCATCTGCCCTGAACTAGGGCGCCCGGGGCTCCTGTCTTCGGCCTCGAAGGACCAAGAGCCTTCATGGTTCTCTGTCCCCACTCTCTCCCCTCCCAGCAGCCGGACAGGAGGGGGTCCCTGAGTCAGCTCCAGCTGCTGCTTGGCTGGCTCCCTGTTGGCGAAGATGGAAAAATGGCCTCAGGCTCGTACTTCCTGCCCCCACCTCCCCCTGCTCTGACCTGCCTGGACCACTTCCCCTCCTGGGCTCACTCTGCTCCTGAATACACCACCTGTACCCCTGCCTCAGGGCCCTGACACCTCTCACTCTCTCTGGAATGTTCTTTCCCAGATATTTATAGGACTGTCCCCCTCACTGTTTTCAGGTCTCTCCGCTCAAACGTCCTGTCCTCAGACCCGTCGTCACTCAACAGCCCGTTACAGTCTCGTGTGCATAGCCATCCGCCTGCGTCCTTACTGTCCCTCGCATCCTCATCAGCCCTGGCCTACAACAGAGCCCAGAGAGTCCCCCGAACAAATGAATGAAAGGGAAGCCAAATGACTTGAGCCAAAAGCAGTGACCACTGAGGCTGAAAGAAAGAACTGATTGTGTCTTTCATTAGTACTCCTATTCTTTTTTTTTTTTAACTTTATTTATTTGGAGAGAGAGAGAGAGAACGCGCACACACACAAGTTGGGGAGAAGGAGAGAGAGAGAGAGAGAGGGAATCCCAAGCAGGCTCCGAACTGTCAGCGCAGAGCCTGACATGGGGCTTGACCTGAGCTGAAATCAACAGTTGGATACTCAGCTCACTGAGCCACCCAGGAACCCAGTACGCTTGTCGATTTGATCCTTTACTTAACTGTCCTTGATCCGTGCATGAAAGAAGTGCTCTGACAAAAAGCAGGTCTGGAAATGAGCGAGGCCCAGCCCTGGCCAGGAGAGCTCAGGACTCCCCAGGCTTCCTTCCCAGTTATGCCTAGGAATGCCATGTGCTTGTGGGCGCCTGGGGCGCTCAGCTGGTCAAGCGTGGCTCTTGATTGCGGCTCAGGTCGTGATCTCCCGGTTCGTGAGTTGGAGCCCCACGTGGGTTCTGGGCAGACAGGAGCCTGCTTGGGATTCTCTCCCTCCCTTGCTACTCCTCCCTGTCTCTGTCTTTCTCTCTCTCAAAATAAATAAATAGATAAACTTAAAAAAAGAAATACTTATTCCTCTGTCTGCCGGGGTCACTGAGGATCTAACTCAGGCTCCGCCCTTCCTGGGTCTCCGAGCCTGCAGCTGGCCACCGACTCACATCCAAGAGCTTAGCCTCCCGGGGCCGCAGCTCCGTGGGCCCCAGGACACCCCAGCCTCCGTCTGCAGCCCGAGCGGCCCTGGCCACGTGAACCCTCCACTTCCACGTGCGGGCTGCCAGCGAGCGAGTGCCAGTGCGACCTCAGGCTCCAACCTCACCCAGGACCTCTGGCCTCCCTCGTGTCCTCCGTCAGCTCATTCTCTGTTTCCACGGCTGCGCCAAACCTCTGTCCCCTGGCTTGTGGCCCATGCTCAGCAGACGGCTCTGCTGGGACTTCCTGAGCCATGCAGGCTGCCAGGCGCTGCCCAGCCGCGCCACCCATGCCTCTTTCTCGTGGTCCCAGTAGACAAGGTGCCTCTATTCCTGACCGATCCTCCCGACCCTCATCTCTCCCCGCCCCCACTGCAGACATTGCTCAGACGAAAGGCACCAAACTCCACACCACAGACCCTTTCTGTGGCTCTCCTCTTACTGGCCCTCTTGGTGGGGTCTATCCCCTCCCTCGCGAGAGCCCCCTGGGCCGCCCCTGGCCCATCTGATAGCCTCCCTTACCCTTCCTCTGGGGATTGTAGGGACAGCACCCCCTAAGCCTCTGGTCTTGACCTTGTGCTCTCTCTCCTTTATACACCTTTCTATATGACGCCCTCACCCCCATCCAAGGGTCCCCCCACCCCCCGCTGTCTCTAAGCTCTAAGCCACCAGCCCAGCTCTGTTCCCCCGCTGAGCTGCAGTCTGGGACCTTCAGGCAGCTCTAAGTCGACCCTGTCCACACCCAAGTCGGCTTCCTCAGGACCACCTTTCTTTTTTTTTTATTTAAAAATTTTTGTTTTAATGTTTTTTATTTTTGAGAGACAGAGAGAGACAGTGTAAGCAGGGGACGGTCAGAGAGAGGGAGACACAGAATCCGAAGCAGCTCCAGGCTCTGAGCTGTCAGCACAGAGCCTGACACGGGGCTCGAACCCACGAACTGGGAGATCATGACCTGAGCCAAAGCCAGACGCTTACCCGACTGGGCCCCCCAGGCACCCCAGGACCCCACCCTTCTGCAGCTCCATCCTGACGACCCACAGCACCGCCGGCTACCCCCGCGGCTCAGAAACTGCAGGGCCGTCTTTACTCTTCTTGCCCTGCGCTCCGGGTCTGGCTGATCCTGCCTCCACAGTGAGGCTCAGACACATGCCCCTGCTGCACGGGTTCAGGGCTCCGTCCTGCTCAGCCCAACTCCTCCAGTAGAACTCCTCTCCTGGCCCTTCTCCAACGCCGCTCGCCTCTGGCTGCCAGCATCGTCTTCCTACATGGCTCGCAGCTTTAAACCCTGCTTGCCGCTGAAATGGGTTTACTGGGTTCTCTTTTCCAGACAGTAAGCCACGAGGGGACAAAGACCACGCCATGTCACCCGGCACACAGCGGAAGGATCCCAAGTCGCATCGGATGCCACCTGGGCAGGTGAGGGGCAGCAGTTAGGAGCAGGTCCAAGCGCCAGCGCCGCCAACCCCCAGCCTCTGGCCTGCGTGAGATTTATCTTCTGTCAACCTAGGTTTCCAGAACCGCTGTGCTCCGGCCCAGAGAGCGGCACCACGTACCTGAAGGACTCAGCACAGCGCTGGACACAGGGACCCGCTCAAAGGCCAGGGGCGGTTGTGATTATTGACAGGACCCATTGGTTAAACCTCAAGGGTAGAAAAGAACCCCAGGATCTTAACGCTGGAGTCCTTAAACCGCAGGGAGGAAACCGACGGCCACAGACCTACGTGGTGAAGTCCAACTAGAAGCATGCTCTCAGTACAGGGTAACGTGCTCTGCTCTACGGGCTGGAGGGCTTGCTCTGCTTCCCGGGGTAGATGAAAGTGCTCTGCAGGCCATCCACGCCCCGTAGACAGAAGACACTCCTGCAGTGTAGACAGAAGACACACTGTAGTCAGAAGACACTTGCAGGCACACCTGCTACCTGGACTCCGGGCGAACGTACCTCGGGGCAAGTTCATAATTACAGTCCTGTTGTCAGGCGTAATCATGTTAAACCAGGATCCGAGCGACTCCATGCAGCCGCTCCAGCGATCAGTGCAGGGAGGGCAGCGCGATCCCGACATCTCAGCCGATGCCCCCCTCCCCCTACTGAGAATTGCTTTGGCACATGAAGGGTCAGGGCCTCAGGATGACGTTTGGGAGCGTACGTTTCTCACGCGCCACTGCCCCTTCCTGATGTCGCCTGCGGGGGGGGGGGGTCTCTGAATCAGAACACCTCCTTCCTCTGTGAAATCAGGCAAACTCTAGCTGATTGGGATTCAGGCGGCAGTCTGCGAGGCGCTGGCCACCCTCTTGGAGGAAGCCAGGCCCCTGGGGACAGAGAGGCAGAGAACAGGGCGAGCTGGGCTCTACTCAGGAAGTGACGCGAGAAAACAGTGAGGGACGGCTACAAGGTCCTGTGGTCCCCAGGTTCTTCCTGGTGAGCGTAAGGAAGACGGAGCTCTTTCCAGTGTTGGACCGAGACCAGGTGCCCTTCAGGACACAGGGGTGGGGCGAGTGTCACAGTCAGCTGCTGGCCCCGACGCACACAAGGCCAAGTCTGCTGCAGCCAGCATGGGCCCTAAAACCTGAACTCAACCGAGACTCTTCGTGATCTCCTGCGTTACTGATTACGACTTAACGGAGACTTGCTTCCGGCGCCTTCCCAGGTTTGGGTGTGGCCTTCCCAGATCACTCCCACCTGGAGGGCGCCTGGGACTCGCTGTGGACATTCCTCACATCGGGTCCGGCCGAACCGACTGGCTCTGAGCTCAGGAGCTGCCTGTCCGAGCGGACCCCGCGGCACAGGTCGGCCTGGCCGCAAGAAGTTCCCCTCCACCGGCGGCCATGACCCTAGCTCTGCCCTGGAGCCAAACAAGCAACTCAGGAGGGCGCAAGCCCCAGTGTGGACGCGGGCGCGGGGCCGTGCACACAGCGATCCCAGATACCAGGTCAGACCTGTGACTCACCTTCCCAGGAGGAGGGCGTGTGCTGCCAAGAAAAGCTGGCAGGCCCGACCAGGCTGGCGTCACCCAGCACCCCCACCCCTGCTCCGTCCCTCCCACTCGCCCACCCTGAATCACCCTGCCGGTCACACACCCATGTGTGAGGGTGTCTGCCTGGCCCGAAGCACATTTCAGGTGCGCTCGACTCCTGGTAGGGGCGAGGACCAGGCACCGGAGCAACGGGCCACACAGAGGGCTTAGTGGGCGCTCCCGAGGACTTCTAGCGGAAAAGGGCCCGGTTAGTGTCATCCGGGGGTCCTGGGCCCCTCCCCGAATTACAGCCTATGAGACCTTCTCACCAAGCTGTTTTTCAAGAAGGCCCCACGCTGGGCGTGATCTCAAGTGCTGCGTGTTCTTCCGACTTGAGTCAGCCCGGCGCCCCCTGCTGGTGACAAAGCTGTTTACTATAAAGTCAGAAAGAAAACAGCACACAATTGTTTTTCCGTTATAAAACTTTATCAAGGGAATCCATTTGAGTCCTTAAAGGTTTGCTTTAGTGAAGTAAGAGACTAAAAACCACGAAAAAAAGTTCTTTTTTAACCTACCCAGTGGGATCTAAATTAAATAAATCCTCAATTACTTTAGGAGAGACGCTGTGTTCCTAAGTCAGGAAGGTTGGCCTCCACGTCCCGCCCTCGTGCCCGAGAACTGAGCCTCTCGGGGGGATGGCTCCCCTAAGCACCGGCGCTGGGCCGGCGCAGTCGGAGCCAGAGCAGAGGCTGTGATCACCCAGCCAGCGTCCCGAGCGCACAAGGGGGCGCTGCCATTCACGTGAGAACGAAAGGCGGAACAGGAAAGGCATAGCTCGGGGCGCGGCCACCCGCGTGATGGGGCGGTTTGGGAAACGCCACTTCCCAGGGCACCCTGCCCCTCGAAAAGTCAAAAGGCCCGCCTGGGAGCCAGCACCCTGGGACCCGCGGGCAGCACCACTTAAGAGGTAAACAGGACGGGCTGATCCTGACAGAGACCTTCCGGATTCTTAACGAGACACCACACGACACCAGAGATGAAATTCCAGTGACTCTTAGTGGGGGTGGAGCCTCCCTCTGGCGGCCGGGGCAGTGTGCGGGCCGCTGCCCGCTCCTCGGGGTCTCGGCGCTGCTCCCCGCCTCTCCTCACCGCTGCCGCTAGTCCTTTGGGGGATTCTGGGCCAGGTGCTCTTCCCACTCGACTTGAACCAACTTGTACAGCTCCATGGTAGCCTGAGCGTCTTCCACGGAGGAGTGTCCGCTCTTCCCGACCTGAGCGCAGGAGGAAGAGAAGAGCGTGAAGCCACAGGGACCACGGCTTTGCCTCCCACCTGGCTCGGCGCGGCCCCCGGGGCGCAGAGTCCGCGGGCTACGCAGGCAGCACTCCAGCAGGGTCGAGTCCCGACCTATCTCAGAGGCTCGACTCCTACGCTACCGGCTCAGCCCTTCGCGTGGACGCCAGGGGCCGTGCTGGTCTACGCCCCTCCAACACGACACACCGGGTCACCGCCAGGCCTCCCAGGCCCTAATCAGTCTCTACGTGTCGTGTGGCCCCCCTCCTCTGAGTGCAGATGTGTCGGCCACGCAGCACCCACTCTGCGGACTTCTGGACACCCTCTGTGACACTCTGGGAAAGATGTAGTCACTGCAGGGCTCACTGGTCCAAAGCTCTTCCCATCAGAGCAGCTCGCCCGCGTCTCCCGACAGCCAGAGCAATTCTGGGGCCCGAGCCTGGGGCAAGGCCGCAAGGAGGGCGCCTCCAGCGTCCACGCCGGGGGCTTGGCTGCATCTGGGGAGACACTACCTGGATGTCCCGGTTCAGGAGCTTCTTGGTGAGACACTTCAGGGACACGGTGGCGTTCTCCGGGCACTCGGCCTTCCGGTTGAGGGGCGGGATGTGCGAGGTGTCGCGGGTGAGGGACTTGGGATGGAAGTACTGAAGGGCTTTGAAGTCGTTGTGCACCGCGTGCCCCACCACCACCTTCCCTGCGAGGATCTTCAGGATCTGAAACAGGAGCAGAGGCAGCGGTGGCGAGGGGGCAGCCGAGGCGGAGCCCCCCACTCTTGGAGCCAGGCATGGCTGTGGGTCCTGGCCCCGTCACCAGGCGCCCGCCTGGCTCATCCTGGAAATACCCTCTCCCACAGGCTTCTGCCACCTGAGCCCAGCTCCGCTTCCAGAGGTGAAGGCAGCTATGGCCCATGACCTTGACATAACCCAGCATGCTCTTACATCCCCGACGCTCCTGATCTCATGAACTTCCGCCCCAGCCACACACACATTGCCTCAGTCCCAAATCACACGCCTGACATGTTCACGTAACTATCCAGGTCGGTCCTGGCTCACTACGTGAGGACCTTGAGCCGCTATCAGATGCCGGCCTGAGACACAAGGCCTGGACAAATAGGGTCAAAGATGGGCTCTAGGGAGGTAACAGACCCCCAAATTGTACACAGTTATGTACAGGGGGTGGTTTTTTTGCAGGGGGCGGGGAGGTCTATGGTCTCCATCGGGCTCTGGAAGGGCCTACGAGCTATAAACGCTTCAGAATCTCTTGCAGACTAAGCCTGCCTGTGCCGCCCCAACACAAGGCCAGCCCCCTGCCTTCAGCTCTTCCCACTCGCCCACCAGCTGCCTCCGGAACCACCTTCTTGGGAGTCTCGGAAGCAAACATTGTAGGACCTTAAAGCCTGAGAACAAACTACCAGCGAAGACAACCAAAGAACACGCCGCAAGCTCTGAAAGCCATTCCCCACTCGGGTTCTGAGCGGGTCAGGAACGAGAGGGACAGGGCCAAGACGGGGGGGCGCACAGCCAGCAGGAAGTGGCCGACCCCTGCGAATGGGGCTCCAGGCCCGGCCTGGGCCCTGGGCGAACGCTTTAGGACGGGAGTCGGATTGGCCTGGCAGGTGCGGGCCCCTAACCCACCTGCACGTTCCCGGTCCGCCGGCACCTTTGCTGCACGTTGCTGGCCCCGCCCTCAGGAAGGCCGCCCCACCTCTCCCACGCGGGGCTCAGCGGTGCCCTGGCGCACAGGCTCTTCAACTCTCCCGCTCAGGTTCTTTGTAAACCCAGCCCCCTCACCTCTGCTGAACCTCCCCCCACTGACCGCAGGCGCAGGAAAAACCTAGTGGAGCAGAGTATGTCTGGAGAGCAAAGAAAAGGGGGTTGAAGAGACAGAGAAGCAGGCCAAGAGCGCCCCCTGGAGGCCTCCCAGGACCAGCAGGCTTCCCCTCCTAACCTTCCCTCTCTGGACCTTTTGTGATGCTCCCAGAGTCCGGGGCGGTTTGCTCAGCCAGCAAGGTGAGAACCGTGACAAGCCAGCCCCGTGCTGTTTAACGCATCTGTCACTCAGCTGCACGTGACCCAGGCAAATCACTACCCGCCCCCCCAGACTTGCCAGGAAGCCCTCGCCACTCTGCCCGAGATAGAGCCTCTCCCCTCTCCTCCACGCCCGCTGCTCTGTCCCTCAGGGTGGTGCTCTGCACGGATTCCCAGTTCCCCAGATGATTCAACTGAAGGGCGAACATCAGCCTCAGCCAATCAAGTTCCCTTGGCCTGCGAGGGGTAGCTTTCTGGACTCCCACCGCTCAGCCCCAGCGGGAAGCCCTCTTCCCTCCTCCACATCCTTTGGCGCCAAAAATGTAACGGACCTCAGCCCACCCGCCTCGCTGCCTCCATCGGACCCCGAGCCCTCACCTGGCTCCGAGCGACCTTGAACGGCGTGGCGTTCACCATGTGCTGCTTCCGGATGCCACTCCACCGGGTCCGGTAGTCCACGATGTGGCAGGGGGGGAGGATGTACTCGTCATAAAGCACATCTCCATGGTAGTTGACGATGCTACATCGAGCCAAGGAACTGACGTGCCCCTTGGGTCCTGTGCCTACCATCTCGCAGTCAATTGCCACCATTTTCCCTGGCGTCTTCTGGGATGCTCCGGAGCATTTCCTCTCTAGAGGAGGCTGGCCGGAGTTCTGTGGGGCATTTTTCTGAGCGGGGTTCTTTGGGGGGCCCTTCTTCTGGGGGTGAGCCGGGCGGCTCCTCGTCTTTGGAAGAGCACTCTGGAACTCCCCCAGCAAATCTACTTTAGCCACCACAGACGCAGCCTTCTGCGAAGGGGCAGGGGTCAGCCAAGGCACCGCAGCTTTCCGGCCCAGGGACTGCTCTGGTCCAATGCTGGAGGCGGCATTCTTCTTCTTCTTCTTCTTCTTCGGAAGGGGAGACACCTTCCATGTGCCATCCGCCCTAGGGGTTTCCCCTTTCTTCGGAGGTTCTGAGTTCAACTTTGGCACCTTGCTAGGGTGCTGGTTCTTCTTATTCAGAAAGCCTCTCCGTTCCAAGAGACGCCTCTTCTTGACAAATTTCCGGTGTTTGGCATTCCCCTCTAATGCCTTTTTGGGGTGAGGTTCACCAAAATCCAAATTGAGAAGTAAGGTGGACATGAGGACCGTGGATGGCGGGAAGGCCGTTGGGAAGAGTGGCTTACTGATGACAGGAAGACAGAGGACTCATCCTCTGCTGAAGCCCGCGGGCGGACACCCGGGGGTTAGTAGCACGCCCTGGGGAAGAGAGTAATCCTGACAACGGAGCCTAGAGGCCCGGTTAACAGTAACACCCATCTCCGGAGGACTTAAGGTCGGAAAGACATCCGAGCGACCGCCCAGAAAGGGAACGAATCTGTAAAGTGAAATGATGTTAGGGTCACGTTCTGCGCCAGGAAACTTGGGGTCTAGCGCGGCCCCACCATTCCCCAGATGTAGGGTCTTGAGAAGATCCCTTCCCCTTCCTAGAGCTCAGTCTCATTCGCACCCGGAGGGGGCTGTAGGGCCAACCAGCTCGAACTGTGCGCCCGGGAAGCCAGAAGAGCTGAGCTGTACCATCTGCCCGCGAGGGTCTCTGGATTACCCAGGCACCCCCCGCGCGGCTCCAGCCGGTGGGGGGGACCCTCCACACACGTCTCACGCCTGTCCTTCTCCCGACAAAGGCCCTCTGACAACACATACCCGCTGGGTGAACCGAGGCTTGGGGCCGCCTACGCCGGTGAGCACGCCGGGGGTCCCCGCCACCGAGAACGACCCCCCCTGCACCCACACCTACCTTTCCGCGGGGTCCGCTACAAACGGAAGCGCCCGGAACCGGAGGCGGAAGTCGGCGCGCGGCGGCGAGGCCCGGGCCTGCAGGCGCGCGGGTTGGGCCGCGCCCGGGAGCCCGC